>NC_038241.2:31219498-31331659 GCF_000004515.6 Glycine max
AGGGGTTTAGTTCTTTTATTTTATGGAAATACAATTACATTTAGAAGTTGAAATAAAATTTCTTTTTTTAAGGGTAAGGGTTTAGTTCTTATTTTTTAGGGAAATACAATTACATTTAGAAGTTGAAATAAAATTTCTTTTTTTAAGGGTTAGGGTTTAGTTCACATTGAAATTCATCGTTACTTAGAAACATTAGTTTTTTCCCTTTGGCTACCTTTGTTATTTGGTTAAGGGTTTAATTCTTATATTTTAGGGAAATACAATTACATTTAGAAGTTGAAGGGGGGGGAACTTTTTTTTGAATGGGGGACAAGGGGATGAAATAAAATTACATTTAGAAGTTGAAATAAAATTACTTTGTTTTAAGGGTAAGGGGTTTAGTTCTTATTTTATAGGGTGAGGCTTAGTTTTTTTTTATTTTAGGGTTAGGGTTTAGTTATGAAAATTTTAGAGCTAGGACTAATTTTTAGGGGTTTGGGTTAGGTTTTTTATTTTAGGGTTAGGGTTTAGTTCTGAACATTTTAGGGTTATGACTAATGTTTATGGGGTTAGGGTTAGGTTTTTTATTTTATTGTTAGGGTTTAGTTTTTATTTTATAGGGTTAGGCTTAGTTATTTTATTTTAGGGTTAGGGTTTAGTTATGAAAATTGCAGGGTTTTGGACTAATTTTTATGGGTGAGGTTTATGTTATTTTTATTTTTTGGTTAGGGTTTAGTGCTGAACATTTTTGACTTAGGGCTAATGTTTAGGGGTTAGGGTTAGGTTTTTATTTTAGGATTAGGGTTTAGTTCGGAACAATTGAGGGCTAAGTGGTTATATTTTATAGGTTAGGGTTAGTGTTTCATATTTAAGGGTTATGGGATACTTTTTATGTTTTATGGGTTAGGGTTTAGTTCACATTGAAATTCATCGTTACTTAGAAACATTAGTTTTTTCCCTTTGGCTACCTTTGTTATTTGGTTTAGGGTTCATTGATTATTATAGTTTGATACGCGACATAAATTCTATCCATAAGTAAGCCTTAATAAACTGAATATCATACATTACGCCATGAATGTCAAATTACAAATATACAACAAAGCCTTAATCAACAGAGACATGCAAATCATTCATTTTGGTGTCCGTGATGCCGTGAGGATGTGCCACATGGTCGATCCCATCTTCGTGCTTGGCGATCAGGATTTCTTCTGCCCCGATGTCTCCCCGCTTCTTCTTCGTCAGCCTCCGCAGAAAATGCGTTACGCAAATCAACACTGAATAAGTCACCTGTATTAGGTATTTGTCCCGGTACATTCCATTGTGTTCCTAACGGGGCATTAGGTGTTGGAATTGGCCCATGATATTGCTGTGAAGGGGTCATTGTGGGCCATGAAAATTGAGCTTGTGTTTCCGCAAAACCACCGAACGAATGCTGGGTTGCAGAAGTATCAGTGTCATGACCCTGAAAAGGATACTGATACATCTGTGTCGGATACTCAGCAAATGTTTGTGGCGTGTAATACATTCCATGGCCACGCTCCGCCATTTGTTGGGAATATTCTTCCGCTTCAACAGTGTCCCTTCTTCTGTCTATCCCCTGAGTTTCAATACTTGACTGAAGCATGTGAAACTGTTGTGCGGGAAATTGACGCTCTGATGCGGGACCATGTGACACTGGCTCAGTGACTCTCTCTTGCTCTTCGGATAAAATTGTAATTTTTTACACATAAGGCACGAGATCATCAAATGTGCATGTTTTCCTCCCTTGAGGATACACCATGTATTGTAATGCCTCTGCAACTTCACCCTGCATTTGTAACGGTAACAAAATTAATGGCCATCATTAAATAAAAGTTCAACTTAAAATTTGAAAAAAAAGTAAAAAATACCAATGTAGCCGTCTTTGCATTTTCTGGGTCAACAAACATCTTTGTCTTTCGCCTATACCAGACCATGTAGTCCGAGTTAAAACTCAATAGGCCTTCTTGTCGGGGATAAGCGTCGACCCTAAATGCATGGCGATTATTCCACTGCTGAATCATTGGGGCGAACAATTGCCCCCAATTTTCGTCATGTTTCCCCTTTAATGTTATGCCATGAATGTTTAGGGGTTGTGAAGGAGACTCTGGAACTGGTTGTTGCATCCCAAATTGTCTCAAGACTCTGTCCGGTTGGTGCCACTCAATAACTTGGAAACAAATTAGTGGCACCACCGCGTACCACGCGAGACTTCCGACTAAACAAACGGGAGGCAAGAATGACATAACGGTTGATGGGTAAGGCTCCCACACAAACTGCATATAACAACATAGTTGTGAACATTGTAGTAAAATAAGACATATAATTTTTTATTTTACAAATACAATAGCATGGTTCTTACCTCATGACGTTTCATAATATCGAACTTGCGACGAAAAACTTTCACATCATCATTGTCGATATGTTGGTTTCCACGTCGCAGCCACCTACAAAGAATAAAATTTAATATACCCTAAAACCATTTATTCTATTAAAATGAAAGACGCTGTTAAAAATGACTGACCTGTGCCCTAGTGGTGTATTTTCTATGTGGGAAGGAGTCCTCTTTGGAGCCAAGGTGGGACATCGTTCCCATGCCCACAATTGTAGTAAGATGCACATACCTCCGATTGATTTAGTTTTATAATCGGTGGCACTGCACATCTCTCTGTATAGAAAACTAAGTACGGCAGCTCCCTATGCATATCTGCCACATTCTTCAAAGTCACGTAAAAATTGAAGGTACCTTACCGAAACTCTGTTACTGGTTTTGTCAACGAACAAGACACCTCCAATAAATCTCAGTATCCATGCACGGGCAAACCTTCGTACTTGTTCTTCGTCGTCGTCATTATTAATTTGATCAAAATGGTGAGCCAGCCAACTTAATTTAACTACACTACCTTTAATTTCACCTTCTTGTGGTCTGACTCCCAATAATTCCTCACATAAATCAGCCCAATCAAGATTTGTTGGACCGATTAATGGTAAACCATCCACACTTATACCTAACAACACAGAGACGTCTTGTAGAGTGATAGTACACTCTCCGCATCTCATGTGAAACGTATGTGTTTCCGGCCTCCATCTTTCTATCAGAGCACTAATTAGTGAGGCATTTATTTTTAAGAAACCCATCTTGATAATCCACCCGAAACCAGATTGTTGAAGAAAAGGAAAAATTTGTTCTGGAATTTGTTCTTCCCCTTGATACGTGGGGACAGTTCGTCTGATATGCAATTTCCTTTCTTCTTCTCCATTCCAAACATGTTCTGAAACATGCTTAGGTTGCATCCATAATACATCAGTATCGATGGGGCCAGATTTAATGTTAATGTGTGATGAAGATGATGATGAAGATGTCATTGCTGCTGCAAAATAAAATATAATACATGTGAAGAAAACTTTAATTTATTAGTAAACTTTAAATATATAACAATAAATTTGTAAAAAATCAAACTCGGCAATTTTTAATATATTCTATACATAAATTAAAATATATGTGAAGAAAACTTTAATTTATTAGTAATTTTTTTTCTACAATTAACAAATAAATAATTGAATAAAATATAGACTAACAAATTATTTATAATACAAACAAATATTGAAATGCAAAAAATCTTTTCAATAATATATATACAAAAATAATAATAATAATGTACAATGTATCATATATTTAATCACTTAAATTTTCTAAAACAAATAATAATAACGTACAAATTAAAACTAACAAATAATATATATATCATTCTAACTAAACAATAATTAACTCAAATAATATTAAATTATGATCTCATTTATTTAAAATACAAAATTATAATACTAAAAAGATAGATTTACGTGTGTCAAGTGTCTAATATTACAATTATTTATTTAAGTGTCAAATATTTAATATTACAAAAACTAAAAATTTAGGTGTGTCTAAAATTTATAAATATATACCTAAAGATAATATTAACTTGTGCCTAATACTAAAAAATCTAATATTACTTATTTGATCCTAAAGTATCATCCATGTATATATATTTATTAGACTAAACTATCATCCGTCTAAATATATACCTAATACTATAAAGCTAATATCACATGTATAAAATTTAAGAGTATACACAACAACTAAATATATATACACGTAATATTTTTATACTAACTAAACAAATATATAATATTATTTTCAATTATACTTACTCATACAATTTTTTTTACTAGAGATTAAGTTATAAAATAATTTCTTATTTAAAACTCATAAGAATAATTAGTTTGTCAACCCCTGCATCATATATTTTAATTCTACGAATAATTAAGAATACAATTAATTATATATGTAGTACACAAATAAAATAAATTTACAAAAATAATTGAAACAAGTTGATAAGAAAGAATAATTATTTTAGAAAATTTTATATTTCTTGAGTTAGAATATATTTTATTTTACAGATATTTCTAGAATTCATAATAAAATTCTCATTCTTTGATAAAAAAAATTAATAATAATATTCTATGCTATGCTGTAATTACTACTAATAATACTAAAATATTATATACAATAATCAAATAACATCTAACAATATATACAATAACAATAACTAAATAAAATTTTAATTCTAACTAACCAAATAACAATTACTACTAATACTAAAATATTATACATAATAACCAAATAACATCTAACAATATATACAATAAGAATAGCTAAATAAAATTTTAATTCTAACTAACCAAATAATATTTTCATACTAACTAACCTAATATTGGAATATTTATTAATAAGTAAAAAATAATAACACAATAGCTACTCATACAAACTAATTTAAACTTAGAACTTTTGTTAATAATAACTAACCTACTATTTACATACTAACTAACTTATAATACTAACTAACTTAAACTTATAATATATATTAGCATATTTACTTTGAAAATACATACCAGGAATTTAAGGGCACTTGAAGCACACTTGAAAGATGAATGCACAGAAGAACACAAACACAATAATCTCTCAAACTCCAGAAGAAGAAAGAAAGAGAAAGCAAACTAAGGAAGCTGTGTAAACGTAAACGTAAAGAATAATGACTTCAACATTTTTTTATAGCCCAAAACTTAAACCCCACCCCCAACGTTCAAATTTTTTTTAACGTTAAGATGCTATATATGCAGCCTTTTCAGAACCTGAAACCTATTGCTTGCAAGGTGCAGACCAAGCCTTCATTCACGTGAACATAGGTGTGCAGGCTTTTCAGAAAAAGGTGCAGACCAAGCCTTCATTCATTCACGTAACCCACAAGCCTCTCTCTCCCCCTGTCCCGCAACCAACAGTGGCGGTACCGCCTGCTTCTCTCACCTGTCCCGCCAGCTCCAAGGGAGGGACCTCTCTCTCTCCCATCCCGCCATTGCTGCTGGCGGCACCCCTCCCCCTCTCTCCTAGTCAGCCCCTATCCCGCCATTGCCACTGGCGGTTCAAGCTTCCCGCCAGTGTCAATGGCGGCACCCACGTAGAAAACAAACCCCCCCCGTAATTTCTTATAAATCAGACCCTATTGAGTAAATAGTTTCTAAAACCATCCCTCCTCCGTAAATTTGCCGAAATTTCAAAATCTAAAAAAAAGTTCCAATAAATGCAGAAGAAAAATACAGAAAATGTATTTTAAGTCAAACATACTTTCTAATAAACCTACAAGATTAACTTCGATACATGAAACCTACTAGGATTAAGTTAGTGACGAGGGATTAGATAGATGTAGGAGGATTTAGATTTAATCCTTATTGTCATCATTGTATACAAAAAACTTGGATACATGGGATTTTAAACAATAGCAACTCAAGATATAAAATGGGTTTCAAGATTACAAGCTCATTCTGAGAAACAAAATGACCTGCTTATGATGGCCTTTAACTTGGCATTCTTTACCAATAAGAAGTACCTTCAATTATATCCAACTCTAAGTCACTACAAGTTGGCGTTAACCATGTTGAAATCCTCTTTGCCTTTCTCTTTTGTTTCTGGTTAGTTCATCTTTGTAAATTGTAGTGCATCCATCCATGTAATGAAAGGTGAAGAAATTCATTGGGTTAAATATTTTCTCCTACACCGGACATGCCATGAAGATATATGCGTCGTATATTATCACAATTCAATTTATTATATATATATATATATATATATATATATAAGGCTCAATTAGAATCAGCTAGCATTTTTTCAATAGATGGCATGCTCTATGCAAGCAAGCACAATTTATTGCTAATCTATGGGGCTCAATATCTAGCTTACCTTGTGCTAACGAAACTGATCCATTATACCACTTTTTTTTTTGTTCCATCTTCTACTATTCTGATCCATGGCACTATACTTTCCTACCTTTTTTCTGCACTTCCCAATTTTTTTTAATATTCCTAAAGTACCATTTTCATATTATAACTTTCCTCTTCTCCCTATCTCTCCTAAAGGACCTTCACACACCTCCTTTCCTATTCTGCAACTTATGCTCATCTCCACAACTAGCATCGTCCTCTGTTTATCCTCTCCGCGCAGAAGAATTTGTTGAAGAAGAAGTCATCTCCACAAACACTGGGGTTTCCGTTAATCTCTGCTCAGTTCCGGTGAAGGTGGGTGGCGTTGGGTTGAGGTAGACGCTGAAGTTTGTACCTTTCTATTTTCTGCAAAGTTTTATGTTAGAAAAATAAAGTAAAAAATGAAAGAAATAAATAAGAAGAAAAATGCAAAGCCTTTAATTAAATAACAAAATAATAGTAGTAAAATAAATTTAATTGACAGTACATGAATAATGCATTGTAACATACAATAAGCACAAGGAAAAATTAAATTAAGGGAAAGAATTAAATAGTTTGGGTTAAAGCGCGTAAACGTTATCCTTAAAGAGAAAACGCGTCTCCTATGCACGGGTAAGAGATTTTGATTGCGCTCCTCTCTCAAAATACGACAACCGGTTGGTGATCCTCCCAATTCCCTTGCTCTCAAAAATAAGTTTTTTATGGGAAAAGAAAGAGAAGATTTATTGGAAATATGACCGTTGGAAACTAACTTACCGTTGTCACAACAAACGTAAACAAACTTGTTGACTTATTAAAACAAAATCGTAAGAAAATTTAAAATAAATATTTTATTTTATAAAATAGAATTAATATAATTAATATATATTTATAAATTTTAAATTAAAACACAAATATTTACCAACATTCCCCCACATAATTTAAAATTTTAAAATATATTTTCTAAAAGATAATTTGTATAGAAACATAAGAGAAAGAACACGTGATATTGTATTTCGGTATAAGGAACCTTCGGGGTTTGAGCCTTATACCTAGTGTTTATGAACTTCCACCCAAGAAAAATGTAGTGATTTAATTGTCTTGAACTACATATTCTTTAGCTGTATTTTAGTACACAATCCCTACAATATTGACGTTCAATTAGGTTCTAATCAGTGGTAGCGTGTTACACGACATTGTGCTTGTATCTTGTCTCGTGAGTGTCACTTAGAGATTAGCTCATATCTCATAATGGCGGCCCCACCATCACACTCACTAGGTGAATCCTCAAAGAGTGGGTTGTGACTCCACCCCTACAATAATTGTCATCGGATTCATTAAGAGACATTTTTTATACCAAAAATACACATATATAAATACCTCAACCTTAATATTGCCACAATTTATAATACACATCATCATAGGAATTAGAAACAAAATAGCTCTGCCAAATTTCATTTTGGTGTACTTTAGTCAACAAACAATTTCGTTGTTATTCGTTGAACTCCATTCATGGGATCACCAATCACACGGAGACGAGTGTCCATTGTTGTAACTAAATAATGGGCTTTAGTCTCATTCCTCTCGACGACTCAAGTACTTGTTGACGCGTCAATCCTTTTGTAAGCGGATCCACAATATTACTTTCTGACCTGACAAAGTCAAGAGAAATGACACTATGAAAAATCTAATTTTTAATAGACTTATGTCTCACTCTTAAGTGTCTTCTTTTTTCATTAAAATTTTTGCTAGTAACTTTAGATATAACAACTTGACTATCACAATGCATTGGAATTGGAGGTATAGGCTTATTCAACAATGGCAAATCACATAACAAATTTTTAAGAAACTCAGCCTCACTAGTAGCAGTATCTAAAGCAATAATTTATGCTTCCATAGTAGAACGTGAAATAATAGTTTGTTTAACAGATTTTCATGATACTGTACCACCAGTTAAAGTAAAAACATAACCACTTGTAGATTTTGTTTCATCAGAATCAGAAATTCAATTTGCATCACTAAACCCCTTAATTACGGTAGAAAAATATGTATAATGAATGTCATAATTAATGGTTCATTTTAAGTATCTAAAAACTCTTTCTGTTGCAATCCAATGAGAATGATCAGGATTATTAGTATACCTTCCTAATCTACCAACTGCATATGCAATGTCAGGCCTAGAGAAGTTTGTCAAATGCAACAAAGAACCAATAATTTGAGAATATTTATGTGAAGAAATTTCTTTACTCGGTTTTTTTTAACTTGATGGATGAGTTATAAGGAGTAGAAACATGTTTCACATCAAAATAATTAAACTTCTTCAATAGCTTTTCAACATAATAAGATTAAGTAAAAACCATACCATCATTTTTCTTTATAAGCTTGATACTCAAAATCACATTTACACGATCAAGGTCTTTCATATCAAAATCTCTAGACAATAAAGATTTCACATCATTTATGAAATGCATATTACTACCAAATATCAATATGTCATCCAGATACAAACATAAAATAACACATCCATTATCATAAAAAAATTTCACATACACACATTTATCACTATCATTAATTTGAAAATCATACGAAAGAATAACTTGATCAAACTTGTGTGTCATTTCTTTGGGGCTTGCTTCAAACCATATAAAGATTTAACAATTTATTTTTCAAGGAAAAACATTTTCAAAGAAAGTGATATCTCCAGATTCCATAATAGTACCATTAGAAATTTCAGATATTTATGAATTAACAACTAAGAATCTATAAGTAGTATTATGTAAAGAATATCTAACAAAAATATAATTAACATTTTTTAACCTTTAAAAGACACCCCCACACTTTAAGATATTTCATATTTGGTTCTCTTTTCCTCCATAGCTCATAAAGATTTAAAAAATAAATAAATTATAAGATACCATATCAAGAAAATGACATACAAAAATATAAATCTTCACCAAGGGTTCATTTTATTACTTTGTGTATTGTATTTTCACATGTTTATTATTATTATTATTATTATTATTATTATTATTATTATTTTAGCAAGAAGCTACATATATAGAGGCAACCAGTCACTAACGTGTAACAACACATATTTACAACACGTTAATCAACATAAAATAAAAACCAAACAACAAATCTAATTTTAAGGACTTATAACGTTCACAAAAGAATTGACCAACAAAAAGATAGCTTCCTAACATAGGAATGGAAGTAGTGAGATGCTTTCAATTTTTTCACATGGACTAATTCTAGAAGCATTTTATCTTTACAAAACATAATTGATAAAAAAATATATTTTAATTTTAAATTATAAGAAAATATTTTCCAACAATCTCCCACTAATTTAAAATTTAAAGAAATGAAATAATATAATAAAAACATTTTTAATAGAGCATAATACATTGTGTTTTCGTCCATGACATAAAATATCTTTATCAAAAAGATCATGCTTAGTGGTAGAAGATTTGGTTGCATCAGTTTGAACTATATCAGTAGAGGAAGTTGAAGTTTTTATTTTTCTTTTAGAAATCACAGAGTATAAATCCAATTCAGTAGGCCAGAATTTCATTTGTTGTTGCCAACAAAAAAAAAAATTCACCCGTAAATTTTTCAAGCTTACTAGAAAGGGACTTAATCATATCCATGGTGGACATTTTGATAAAATAGAATACTACTGCTGAAAAGACTATGCAAGAAAAAAGTGAAAAAAAAAATTTTCTCTCTAAGACTGTTAGAAAAATAAAATAAAAAATGAAAGAAATAAATAAGAAGAAAAATGCAAAGCCTTTAATTAAATAACAAAATAAAAGTAGCAAAATAAATTTAATTGACAACACATGAATAATTCATTATAACATACAATAAGCACAAGGAAAAATTAAATCAAGGGAAAGAATTAAATAGCCTGGGTTGAAGCGCGTAAATGCTATCCTTAGGGAGAAAACACCCCCATTGCACAGGTAAGAGATTCTGATCGTGTGCAGTGAAATGATCCCCTTTCAATGCTCTTGCTCTCAAAAATAAGTTTTTCATAGGAAAAGAAAGAGAATTTTTTTTTAGAGAAAGAAACTAGATTGTCTGCCTATGCTCTTTTTTTGGAAAAGAGGAAAGAGATATATATAGGCATTTATGCAACAACAAAATATGACCGTTGGAAATATGATGATTAGAAACCAACCTACTGTTGTCACAATAAAAGTAACAAACTTGTTGAGTCATTAAAACAAAATATTAAGAAAATCTAAAATAAATATTTTATTTTATAAAATATAATTAATATATATTTATAAATTTTAAATTAAAATACAAATATTTAGCAACATTTTATGCAATCCTCATCCCGTAATAAGTATACAAGAGGAAATTCCAACTCATTTTCGGATTTATAATTTCATTATTGAATACCCATTTCATAATATAATTATAAATCCAAAAATGTGTTCCGGAATAACTAGATTTACAATTATATTTGGATGTGTGTATTCCATAATGCAATCTAGGGAGTGTTGTGAGAGAAATTATTAAGGGAAATTTTGTTTGCACAATTAAAATAGTAAGGGCAGGAAACAAATGCCCTAGTCCATTCTACCATTTTTTATTATTATTCCTTTATTTGCTTAACTTGCAGCATACCCTAGGTTGTTGCTTCTGGCACCTTCAATTATATTTTAGATTGAACTTTCTAAAACGACATAGAGTGCAAGAAGCAATAATTAGAGGTGCAAGAAGTTTTAGCCCACAACAGCATAGTTATTGGCCCTGATAAGATCAATCGCACTAATCCATTTACTTATGCGGCCCAAACTGTGGGCCATAGCTTATAAGGTACTTCTGGGTATATATAAAAGTTGTATATATAATATACTCGATTTTCAACAAATATGTCTTGAACAAGTTATTCTTTATCATTAGAGATCACTTTTTATAAATAAAAATTATATTTTATTCCTATTTTACTTCTAATATGATGATATTTGTTAAATACCAAGTTAATAAAAAAAATTAATCAAAGAGACATTCGATAAAAGAAAATATTTAGGTCATAATAAATAAGTTAAAAAGTCAAGTTTACAGTTGATATTTTTAAACAAATCAAGTCCAAATTTACTAACTAATAAAAAAAAGCTTTAATTTTAACTCATTTAAGTAAATAAATCTAATTTAAATAATATTTTTGTAAGTTAAGACCAAACTTTCACACCAGACAAGATTATTTTACAGACATGTTAAAGTGTCCTAATAGTGACTAACCCACACGCAAGCACTGATTCTCTTGCATCCAACACTTGTAAGTAGATCACATGTAGATGTGTCAAGGGGTAGAGGCTAGGGTGGGAAACCATATTTAATCACCTATAAACCTTTTAAATTAACATTTATTATATATATTACAGACTAATAGTTTTTAAATACTAAACGAAACCCATATAAAAGTTAATAATTAACTCATTAACAATGGACAAGTTCACAAGTGTTTGCAGCTGTAACCGTATTTAAACATATATACAATCATAATTATTCACAAATGAATCGCAAGACCCTTTAAGTAACTCCATTTAAACGGTTAATTTCTTGTTAAATTGAGACAAAGCCATAAAGAACAAATCATGTACTAGCATTACTATTGTGTTTTTTTTTATACATAGCACTACTATTGTGTAACTAAATAGTTTTATGATGTTTACCACCGATAAAAAAAAATAGTTTATGATATTTGTATCATCTATGTTATTTGGTGTGAAATAGATTAGCAAGAGGAACTTTTCAGAATTAATTCAATGATAAAGGATTTGTGACCATTTAAGGGAAATAACAAAACAAAATTATCTTTTAATATGAATAAAAGACGTAGCATTCTTGAATTTTTATACTGAACATCAATATTTTATTTTTATTATGAATTTCTTACTATTTTTACTAAAAACATTTGAAGAATATTTAACGGTCATAATATGCCTCTCCAATAATATCATTCTTGAATTTCAGAAATCACCAATCAAATTTAAGATCGCAGAATGAGAATGCGATTGATAAAGGTTTCAACATCATTATATGGAGAATGCCATGGAGGCATGGACCACACACCTCTCACTAGAAAAAAACCTTGCTGGCACTCTGCAGTTAACGTTAAAAGAAAAATTATTAAAACGATTAATCCACACAAAATACTTTTTTTTTAAATAAAATTACTTTTATTTGATACCTCACATTACTTATTTATAATTACCAAAACACTTTTTTAATAAAATTACTTTTATTTCATGCCTCACATTACTTTTTTATAATTACTTTTTTCAATTCACACTTCTCATTTTTCCCTTTCTGTCTCTCTAGTGGTAAAAACTATTGTAAAATGTGAACTGGAAGTAGCATTACCCTATTTGTTTTAACATAATCTAAAGTATGAAATGGCCCTATCATCTAACAAATGACATCATTACTGTCATCGATTCATGCATGGGATGAAAATCAAGAACTAAGCCACATAATTTGAAAATTAAAATACACATCAGGGAGCTTCGCCATGAATGATTATGGGAAGTTGTTGGTTGACAATGTAACGACTTAAAATAACACAGGGTTTTTTTTTTTTTTTAGCATGCATCAATGTCTATCTTTTTTCTTTAGCTTTCGGGGACACACAACGGCACAAGGTATCATAAGTGTTGTGTGTTCCCTTTTGGCGAGGATCGTGGAATTTGCTTCCATAATTGTCACTAATTTTGCCTGTGCTTGTGATTCCAAATCATTATAATCATTTGCACTCGCCGGACCCAATCTCATAATTATGTGCATCTGTGCAATTTTTTCAAAGATTTTGAGTCAAAAGTTTTCAAACAAAACAACTAAGAAAATCACCTAGTAATTCTCTCTCTCTCTATATATATATCTATCTCTCTCTCTCTCTCACATAAGAGACCATGAAGTGTGTCTTCCAGGATCAGAAATTAATTTCTTTCTTAGTTTGTAATTGTTATTAGTTCAACAAAATTTTATATGTGAAGAGAATTAAAGATTCTTTTATTAAATAAATTATGTGTTCTCATGTAAATGTAGATGAAAATAACCTTGCATGAGTGTGAAAATTAGGAGGTGTTTGATTTAATTGTTTTTTGTTTTCATTTTTATTAGAAATAAAAAATGATGATAAAAATATGTTGGGTTAGATTTCTGTTTTCATTTTCAGTGAAAATATTTTCTCAAACGAACTAAAGAATGGAAACAATAAAATCTCATTTTCAGTTGAAACCAATAATCTCATTTTGGGTAAAATGAAAACAAGGTTGTAAGAAATGTAATTTTAAGTAAATATAAAAATACATTTCATTTTAAAAACATATTTTCAGTATTTTTATTTCTTAAAAGCAGAAAACAAAAAATCAAAATAAATATGTCTTGAGAATTCTAATGTTTTGAAAATGAAAATAATTTTAAAAAATAAAAACAAAAAATAGAAACAGAATCTTGTCTTTCTGTGCAGTGTACAACGTACTATGCAACAAATTAACAAATTTGAAGTTTGAAGTTTGAATACTTTTCCTCTCTCTCTCCATCTCTATCATGCACTCTTTGTTTGATGTCCTCTTTCGGCTTCGATGTGTGGCCAGGTCTGTCTATGCTCAAGAAATTAAAAAGATATGAATAATATGTAGAAGTACATAACCCATATAGCATGGTTGAAAACTAACGTGGGAGACATTTTAATTAGGGGACCAGACCAAATTATCATTCAATTTGAAGACCATCATGTGAACGGATCATGCTCACTTCATATCACTTTCCTTCTTTTTATTCTCTATTTTATTTTCAATAAAAAAATACATTATTCTTATTTGTCCTAAGTTAATAATACATAATTCAGAAAGGAAATTCCAATTATTGAAATATATTATTTAAAAATAGTTTTAGATGTTAGAGTTTTTTCTTTAAATTTCAAAAGAGAAACTCGCTATGAGATAAGTAGATAACTATGTTTTTTATTAGTCTTGGCGTGTGAATTGTAATTCTGTCCTTATTGTGTCATTTGGCTGGGCACGTATTCTTGACGGATCTTCTGTGCCGCAAGAGATTGTCAAGGATCAAGAATAAACCCATCATGGTTTTCATACTATATATGTCTTCATGTTAACAATGTAGCTTTGAAATTTTACATTTTGAGCTTTGATTGACATTCATAATAAGTAGGGACAGGATTTGATTGGAATTTCTAGGTTCTCTGTTTTAATTTATTTTAGTTTATCAATTGGTTTATTTTGGTGGACTGACTAAATAATATAAGTTTTACTATTTATTCAATAGCACAAATCTTTCCGGTGTCCAATGATGATAATAATGAGATATAAATCTAAGAATTCAGGTAAATTACCAAAACTTCTTACTACTAAAGTCAATTATATTCAGTCAAATGTGATTAGATTTAGTTTCTCAACAATTAATTTTAAGCTGAACATATTTTTAAGTCTAAAGTAAACTTTGAGGTGGTATCATTGAGTGAGAGTAACAAAAAAATTAGGGTTCTTACGAAAAAAAAGTTATTTTTCTCCACCGAAATTCGAACTCCATGTACCAAGAAAAAAAAAAATACCTTAATTACCACTACAACTAAACCAACTAAATAATAAAAGTTGTATTTTTTTATAAAGAACAACAAAAAAAGAAACAAAAACAATTACAATCTAACGAAGGATATATATATATATATATATATACTCCTAGCATCCGCTAGCAAGAGATTTTTCATCTGAACCGGACAAAAGCATCAAAGGACTACATCAACGAAGTTGAAGAATCATGCCTCACCAACCAATATGCATGAAAGTTATATTACAATCCTGTAGTTTGAAACTGTTAATCCTGTTAACAATTGAAGCATTAAGGATAATATCATGTTGATCCAAAAGTTGAAGAGCCACCAGAGAATCAAATTCGTAATGACATTCCTGAACCCAACATCCCAAGTCATGATTAAACCATGTAAAATTGCATGTAACTCAACATTCATATTTGTCGTGATGCCACAAGAACGTGAGAAGTCTTTGAGCCAATGACCAACTTCGTTCCCCCCGAAAGAACTGTCGTCAAAATTTATCTTAGAGTGTATTTGGATAAAAAAATTTAATTAAAGAAAATAATTTGTTAGAGAATTTGAATTTATGTAATCTAGAATTCATTGTTTAAATATTTTTTTTTGAAGAATTTAAAATTTTGAAATTTTAAAATAAAATTTTAAAACAACTAAAAATCTAGAATTTTAATTTTCTTTTAAAAAGTGAAAAATTGAAATTCTCTTCTTATACTATTTTCCAATCGATCAAATATAAACATAAAGGAATACGTATAATTAACACACCAATCATATCTTATCTTTTCTTTTTCATTTACTTTTTTACCCTCGTAACTTTAATTTTTTCATCCAAACACAAAATTTTAAAAATAAAAGAATTTTAATTTAAATATTTAAAATTCTTAAAATTTAAAATTACTCAAAATTTTAAATTCTCCTATCCAAACACTAATAAAATTTGAACTGAGAGAGATCCACGTCACAAAATGACATTAAAATTGTGAAAAAATAACCAAAAATTATCTTTATCACATCCATTCTGGCAGTTTAAACCGTCGCAAAACATCATTTTACACCTCGGTTGTACGATTATTTTCATAGGATTTGCATTAATCATGAAAGTTTTCATCCCACGACCACCACCTTTTCTTTTCTTTTTACACCTCTTTCATCACAAACAAACATTCCAACTTTTTCATTTTCTATCTCTTTTCCATTTCATTTGTCACTCTTTTAACACAACCAAACTCACCCTCAGAGAGAAAATTGAATTTAAAGAATGAAAAAAATACAAGATCTAAGTATGACAGCAAGTTTAATACGTGCTATCATGACCAGTTGACCACATAAGCTTATAAGCTGTTTTGCGTGTCCAACGCACTAGCTATAGCTCTAAAAAGGTTTATTCTGGTGAATTGTGTCAACACGATTTGGTGATAAATGCACAATTTCTTTATCATCTGGCTATATTATGTGAATTGCTATGTGTGTTAGATTCCATTTTATAAATTCATCCCCATTATAATGACCACCCAATGACTTCATGTCTTCTTGTGTCTATATGAATGGTGAATCCTCCACTTGCCAAGCATTTAACCTTTTCCCAATGTTCCTTAATTACAACCAAACCAAGAGTAAAGATGAAATTCTGAATCACTACTATTTTAAGAGGAATTTTTAACACAAATTTTCACACATTAAAATAGTACTTGAAGAGTAAATTAAACAGAATAAAACTTTACGTCCCATTTTATTATCTTTGGTTTCGATCACCAATTCACCCCTTTTTATTAGAATTGAAATGAACTACTTTTTAATTTCAGGTTCTATTATGTTCTATTTCTAAAACACAATAAACACAAAATTTATATATTCTGTTTCCTCCCATTCTATATCCTATCTAGACGAATAATACAATTTAAAATCCACACAGTTAGTATAAAATAATACAAATAGCTTTACACAAATTACTTTGGAATCCTAAAAAGTTATAGAAAATAATAAAATTAGCCTCATCTATAAATAATTTCCTTTCTCGCATTCTCTCCATCCGACATTGCATCCAAAGTGCTTGAAAAGTTGAAGGTGGCAAACAAGGGTGTATGCCTCATTATTAATGTTTGAAATGCCTCGGTGTCCTTTTCCTTGTTCCCTCGTTCACATTGAAAATTGGGTTCAGCCCTTTGTTTAGATTCTCGCCATTTCTTGCACAACTAATGGATCATATTACTGAGTTTTGGAAAGTAAGGAGGTTAAACGTTTTCTTCTTTCCCAACTAGTAGGTGTCCTGCCACAAAATCGCCTTATATACATGTGGGAAAATGAGTAAATGTGGGAAAAAAGATAAAATATAAAAATATATTTTTATTCTTTAATTTTTCTTCGTTTAAATATGTTTTTTTCTGTAACTAAACGCTTTTTTATTTTTTTTAATCCTATGAGTTTATTTTATTAGTTTTAGTCATGTAAGTAAATATATATTTTTTATTTTGATTCCTATAAATTTATTTTGTCCCCAAAAGTCACATAATATATTAATTATAAAATAAATACACTAAAAGTAATTGTAAAATAAAATTCATCTACAACAAATCACATTTCTCTATTCTTACTTCTGCGTTATTCTTAATATAAATTAAAATAAATTATATTTCTTTTTTCTATATATATATATATATTGGTGATGTTTAATTTCAATACAAGGTTGATTTTATTATACACCCGTGAGATATGTATTAAGAATTGAAGTTGATGACCGATTTTAATACAAGGTTGAACTTTAGGCCACTGGTTTCTTTTGACAGTTTTTAAGTGGTATTGATGGTATGGACAAATGCCTTAATTAACAATGATTCTAATAAGTCATTTGTTTATTATGATTTATATTTAGAGGATGATGTGACAAGAGAAGAAGGAAAGTTTGTTAAGTTGATGTTCAAAAGGAAAAGTAAAGTTATCTCTCAAAATAATGTTGCTCAAATAAATGATATTTCAAAAGGAAAAGTGAAGTTTTCTATTCAGGTATTGACATCAATAATTGGGTTTAGATACCCTCGTCCTTTTTGTTGTTGTTGTGCAATAGTAACAATAGTAATGTTTGAAGTTAAGATAATCTTATAAGCTATCTAAATGATCATTTTTATATGGAAGTGAAATGATGAGTAAATAATCTAAACCATACATTTATATAAGCATGATCAAGATTTACAACATATTTGAATTCGCGTAATTGATGTAAAAAATTGAAAAAGCACATAACTGATGTGAAGACTTGAAGTTAGAAAAAGAAAAACTTACATGCCAATTGAAAAAAATGGCATGAATTCGAAGTCATTCAAAAATATGCACTTAATATTACGTGACATTTTAAAAATCTTACATAATTTATGTAATTTAATCGTGATTATTATGATAAAATATACTAATGCTTAATATTTATTTTCTATTATATCTTAGTCATAAATAGGTTCTTTCACAATGTAGACATAGTAGTGGTTGAGGTTCTTGAACTTGACCAAACCTCCACAAAAAGAAAAAATTTCAAAATCCAACTCCCGTGAAAGCAAATTTTCTCTATCAAAATAAAGTTGGTAAATAATTACTAATTATCATATTTTACTTTTCAACCTTGGAAAATAAATAATTCTCGTTGATCTTAATTAAAAAAAATTATAATTTTAAAATTAAATTAATTGACATAAATCTAGTGTTGTATTGAAATAAAGACCATTACACTAAAAGAAAAGTTAAATAGTGTATTAATCAAAGATGTTAACTTTTTAATAAATAAAACTTTAATTGCAAGCTTAAAAAGATGGAAATAAAGGAGTAGTCCATGGATAAGAAAAACAAATTTGATGAAAATAAAATGTTGTCTTACTAAAATAAAATACTATTTTTCACAAATGTTTTTCAGTAAAACAATTGGTGTGAAGACAATACCAAAAACAACCTAAAAGAATACTCAATAATATCACATGAGAGAGACACATAAACACTTGGTTTATGTTAATTTATTTAAATAAAATTACATCTAGTTCTCTTTTATTCAACTATAAAGGATTTTATTAATCAAAATTTTGATTACAAACAAGTATTTTAACTTGTCATTCTTGATTATACAAATATTTTCTTTATCACTTCTGACATACCCTTAAACCCCCCTAGAATCTAAGACAACTCAAGTATTGTTCAACACTAAGTTATTTTTAGCTTTCACTAACAAAATGATTATAATGATTCAATAAGTGTTGAGTATATCATCCACTCAATTGTCCAGAGTTCCACTTTAGAAAACTTGTGCTCATTTTTCACTTGATTGATTTTCTCAATTTTGATTTTGAAAGAGAGACACCTTTAAAGACTTCAATGAATGATTCATTATGGGATCAGTGTTGAACTTTGATATGATCGTTGTCTCGTAGCTAGAGATGAAAACACGTGATGCACTTTAAATGACAAGGATAAGAATAAAAGTACAGACAACTTAGGATGTGTTTGATTTATATTTTCATTTTTTGTTTTCATTTCTTGTTTTCATTTTTTGAAAATTGTTTTCATTTTCAAAAGATTAGAATTCTGAAAATATGTTTGGTTTGACTTCTTATTTTCTGCTTTTAAGAAATAAAAATACTGAAAATGCGTTTTCAAAAAGAAATGTATTTTTAGATTTGCTTAAAATTACATTTTTTGCCACCGTATTTTCATTTTATCCAAAATGAGGTTTTCAATTAAAAACACTGGAAACGAGATTTTATTGTTTCCAGTTTTTGGTTTGTTTAAGAAAATATTTTCATTGAAAATATTTTCAAAAATTTAACCAAACGCATTTTCATCACCATTTTTTATTTTCACTGAAAATAAAAACAGAAAACAGTCAAACCAAACACCTCTTATATTCTTGCAAAAACCTTATATTTTCTTTTATTTTGTACTTTTCTTAAATTTCAGTTGTTAGCAATTCAAGTAAACATAGATAAAACTTAGATTCAAAAGGTGGAATCGTGCATTTCCCTTTATGGCTAATAGAGGCTTTAGTACTTATGTAGGACATCACTTGTGAGATATAAAATAAGTGTGTAAATGGTGTTAAATACAATGAACATAAGTAAGAATAGTTCGGTGTGTATAAACACTGTTTTTCATAATAAGTGAGTGTGTTTGTTTTAATAGCACGTTGGAAGTTAAATATATCTCAATAAAATTATTTTCCATTTTTAAATATGAATGTTTCCTTACTAGAGTGGTAGATGTTCATATAATATAGATTGAGTTATTTTAGGAAGTCAACTTATTTATCCGTAACTCATATTTATATTAATAATTTATATTTTTATAAACATCAAAATTCAAGATGTGACAAATAGCCTAGTGATTAGTGAATCATATAGACTTAACATATATTTTAGAATAGGCGAAATCATTAGATAATATCACAGAACTAATAAGCTGATGTAAAATTAAAAATAAATTATTAAAATGAGATTATTTGGAAACATCTTATAAAAGTTGACTTATTTTTGCCATGTTATACCAAAATCGCTTAATTAAACAATAATTCCTATATCACATGACTTTTCTTTTACTACCACCTTTCCATATATTTAGACGTTTAACCTTTTATTTAATCTAAAAATAATTGATCTTCTAAATTTTTAAAGTCTAATTGATGATTTATTTTTGAATATATATATTTTTTAAATGATTGAACTATGTCCCATGGGTGTTGTGGCATGCCTCGTTAGACTTAGTTCATTTTTAATAATAAAAAAAAGTCTTCTTGTGGATATTCTAGTCCATGTGGAGAACCTCTGCAAAAATTAGAAAAAAAAAACTAAAATTAATAAATTCAAATAAATTAATAAATATAAAATAAAATAATAGTAATTAATATGAATGAATAAAATTAAATAAAATATTAATTGCACAATATATTCATTATAAAATATTAATTCTATAAACAAATTAATTACATAAAATATTATTTATAAATTAAAATTTATATAACAAATAAATAAAATATAAATAATTAAAATTCACATAAAATATTAATTACATAAAAATAATATAATACAATATTAATTATCTTTATATTAGTCATATAAAAATATTAATTATAAATAAATAATTAAACTTAATTAAAAAATAGTATTCAAAATCAAATTAAATAAGGTCAATTTCAAAAGGCATAACACATTCAGAAAAATTCTTCTCAATTTTTTTATCACCAATTCATCAACTTTAATAAATTTAAATAATTACAGTAGAAAAAAAAAGAAGAAGAAATTTAATATCACCAATTTTTTTATCACCAATTCTTCTATTCTTGTATTTTCAATTTTCAAAGTTATTTCTCTTTTGCAGTAGAAAAAGAAGTTATTTCTCTTTTACTATATTTTAATTGTTAGTGATGAATTTCAAAACGAGAGGAGTAGGACAAAAACAATTCTACTATAATAAAATGATTTAATTTCCATGTCTATAAACTTTTGTGGAAAAGGTCAAGATGACACGTGCACACTTACTTTTTGCACCACACTACGTGGCAATGTAACTCCCCCTCCGCAGCTCCTTTTCAAAAAGCACCCCTCCCCCCTCTCTCTGCACCAAGGCACACTCCCTTATTTAAGCAACATCCCAATTTCATTTCAGTTACCCAAAAATGGCATCAAAACTGACCCTGATTGCGTTGGTTGTTGCGGCCCTGTGCGCCGTTGATCTAACCCAGAGAGCATCATCATCATCATCATCCCCTCACGCGCCAGCGCCCTCCGTGGACTGCTCCAACCTGGTTCTCACCATGGCCGATTGCTTGTCCTTCGTCACCAACGGCAGCACCGTCACAAAGCCAGAGGGCACATGCTGCTCTGGTTTGAAGTCTGTTCTCAAAACCGCTCCGGCGTGTCTCTGCGAGGCTTTCAAGAGCAGCGCTCAATTCGGCGTCGTTTTGAATGTCACCAAGGCAACCACTCTCCCTGCTGCCTGCAAAGTCTCTGCTCCTTCTGCCACCAACTGTGGATGTCAGTCAATTACTACCCTGCCTTTATAATTCCCCTATCAGAGAAAATATGCATATATCTTAAAATAATTGTTATTTCAATTCTTTTTATATAATATTAATTACTTTTTCAATTATATTTCTTAAATATCAAGGTATTAACGTTTGGATAACAAAATTTATATACATCAATTAGTGATAATATAAGATTAATTTTGTGAAATTCTTACTCTCGTTTTTTATTTTATTGTTTTTCTTATACAATTACCTAAGAGAATAATTATTCTAGGTAGAGTGAGGAATAAAGTTTTCTTTTTCACCCTTCTGGGTCTCTCATTTCTCCTTTGTTTTTCAATGTTTTTATGCGCCTGTGAGAACGTTTATGCATTAAGTTTGGTGTTTTAGCCTATTGTGTTGGTGAAAGTTTTATTTTCAATGATTTTCATGTGCCTGTGAGAACATTTTATGCATAAAGTTTGGTTTTTTAGACTGTTGTGTTGATGAAAAAAGGTTTCATTGTTATGTTTTATGAGATGGATCGGTCTCATGGTGTCTTTCATTTTCATGCGACTTTTCTGTTACTAGTGAGAAATATGCTGATAAAAAAATGATTATTATTAATAATAGGATTCAGCATTTTTTTTCGAAGTCTATTGATTTTATTTGTCTTTATTTTTCGTAACGTCGCCGTCTACTAATGGGGGTACATGGGGTACCCTGAGTTTTTGTGTGTGTTCATTTGATTTTGGACATTAACCTTAATTTTCACACATAAGCCTTTTTTGGAGTTTTCTCCCTTTCTTGATTCAGGTCAGTAACTGTGTCTTTTTTTTTTTTTTGACAGTGTCTGAGACGCCTGCTGCTGCTCCTGGTATGTTTTTCACTTACCGTACTCTTTCTTTTTCTACTTTTCTGTATACAAATTTTGATACATGTTTCTTCATGTTGAATTTCGTTTCAAATTACAAAGGGGGTCGCATGCTTTGTTTTTCTTTTTCAGCCCCTTAATTAAGCTTTTAATAAATAAGAACCATATCTGATTTTGTGATTTTGTTTCTTATTTTGCTGTGGATAATTTAAAGTAAATAATAATTACATCATAGTTGTGATCTTTACAACCCTGTCTGTTTACCTAACAATTGATACTGATACGTTTGATTATGCTAATGACATTGCCTGTTTGAAGAATTCTCAATAATTTAAACAGAGATATGGGTTTGTTTTCATGCTGCCTTCATTTAACAGCTTAGGTAGGATTTATATTGTATGCATTTGACTATAGTCAGAGCGATCTGGTTTTCTACATGTTTCTATTATTTGGATTTGGATTTTGGAGACAACAAGACTTATATTTTCTTTTTTAATACTGAAATGTAAGCGCTTCAAGATGCATTGAAATATAAAATTTGAAAACCAAAAGTTATTATCAATATCTTCTATAGTTATCGTTTCCTCTTGTACTGTTTATGCATTGATACTTTATTTTAATTCTATGAAAAATCTAGACCATTTTGTTAACCGGTTAGACTAGGAAATTATTCATGTTTCTAATTGAATTATTATTATTATGATTAATTTTTTTGTAGCTGGAGGCCTCTCTCCACAAGCTTCTCCATCTCCCCAACAAGCAGCAGATGCTTCTACTAATGGTCCTGTAAATGAGGTATCTCCAGCACCAGCACCAGCACCAGCTCAAGGGAACACAGCATCAGCATTATTCCCAATTTCAGCTATCTCCTTGTTTGTTGCCATATTGGTAGCCACATTCTCAGGCTTCTGAGAGGAGTTTCGTTCCATTTTAAAGTGTAGAGAGATGACATGAGGGATTATTATTATTTTGATGTTTTCTTTGGGTTTTACCATTGGAGAGCTCTTCTTCATTCTATGTTTGACTTAAAACTTAAAAAGTAGATAACATTCATTCTGGGAGTGACTCGAATCTATTTTGAGGTTGTACCCGCATTTTCATTATATATAAGTCTATTTATTTATATAACTATTTGAGTTGCCATATTATATTACAGTTGTTTTTTCTTTTTCGTTGTTGAAAATTGATAATAATAAGTACATGTGCCAATGTCACAAGGGGTGACATGCTATGGTGTATGAGCACTACTAGTTAGTGCTAGAGACTTCTTTTGAATCATGGTTTTCATAGTCACAACAACCAAACTCTCTTCGCAAAATTATTAACTAGGGGATACCCACATGATGGGTCCCAGTTCCTTGTTTAATTTTAAGCGCATATCAAGCTCAAATGCTACTAATTTTAAGCGCAGATTAAGCTGAAAATTATTAATGTGTTCTGATTTGTACTGTTATAAACTAAAGTTGCTAAAAGCAAAATACTTTGCTCTACCAACTGGTATTGCCTTTTTGTGCAGTAGAGATTATGACCTTTAGAAGTTTTGCAAATCATTGCTGCCATGTGGCGACCCTTTATATGGGCAGAAAGACATTGTTGTATTGATCAGTTTGTAGCTTTTCGGCGCGTGCTTAATAAAAGAAAGCGAATGCAACACAGGATTTTTATTTTTAACAGAAAAAATTGCTTGGCTTGTTGCAACTGTGTGCATCAAAGTGGAGTAAGCAATGTTATGGACCGTCCAATTAAGCACCGCATAAACAGTTTTAATGAGGAATTTAGTTTAGTCCCAGCCTCGCCAGGAAGATTAAGAAATTTAGTTTATTTTATCTTAACTCTAAAGCCCATAAAATGTTTATATAGGAGGTATTCATCCTCTTACACTCATTTGTCTATTATAATTTTAGTGTCGAAGTATCTTTATAAGTATTTATTCATTTCTTTCATATAAAAAGGAGATCAAACACTAAGGATAAGATCAAAAAGATATCAACAAAAAGAAAAAAAAAATATTCCATAACTTTTGTGTCAGTACTTTTATTTTCATTTTTTTAATTTAATAATTTCAAATAATAAATAATCTTATTTATTAGATTTCAAGAATATGAATGATGAGATAAAAATTGAGTTATATTTAGAGTAATTTGATTTTTTCTTTATATATATATAAACTCAACAATGTACGTATAAATATTTTAGATAAATCGAACATTTTTTGGTTAAGTAAGCTTATAGTTTTACTTGTATTTTTAAAGGGTCTAGTGTACATCAAATTAAATTTATTTAATAAAGTATCAAATAGTTTTAAAAATTTATAAAAAAAAAACTGTATACTCTATTTACTGGATGAGAACATTTATTTCAATGGCTGAGTTAATAAAATTTTATTATGTATAAAGAATATCGAATGGAGTAATTTTATAAATGATTACTAATGAAATAATTTAATTATACCACATATGTGTATCAAATATCATACATCAACCATTAAAAAATTATGATAGATATAACTTTTATATGGTAATAAATGTAAAAATCAATAAATTAATCATATTTAATAATTGTTTATGATTAGATGATAATTTTAAAAAAAATTACTATTTTTTTAGGAGAGCTAAAAAAATTTATGCTATTATTACACATATACTATTTACTCTATGTACATATAACATATATGTATAAGCCATCTGTAGTTGAGTTGACTTCTTTTGTGAGGTCTTTCTAAAAAACAAATAAGTCTAACAATAGTAGTACTTGATGTGTGAATTAGGTAGAATTCTATAGATTTGAAAGAAAAAATAGCTATTTTTTTTAAAAGACATTTAATTGATTTGAATATTAAGTTATTAACAATATGTCATATTGTTATTTAGTTGTTTAATGTTCCTTTTTCGATGTAAATGCGCCACATTAATTCACTGTATTATGTGTTTGCTCTTTTTCACAAATATCTTTAATAAATATTAATTTAATTTGTGAATCTAATATTAATAATATCTTTTTCATCTATTTAATAAAATTAATTTTATAAAATTATCATTCTGTTTCATCTATTTATTATTATTTTTATGGATGTAAAATAATTTATGTCAATAATTATTTTGGAACGGATGGATGGAGTAATTTATTGGTATTTTGAGCAATGGATTTGAAGAGACTATGCTTGTTTTCGAAATGCTTTTGGCTGTTATAGTTGTTACAACTTACAACTTTAGATGGTAAATTTATGAGTACTTTGATGATTTGTTCAAAGTAGAATTGTTGACTTTGACTGAATTTTTTAAACTGTGCTAACTGAAGTGAAGAGTATTCTGAGTGGACCAATTGTTTGAGGTATATTTTAATTGTGGTTATGCTGTTCAACACACTTGAGACATTGTGAATAAGAGATGAAAGGCATTCTAACACGTTAATAGTAATTTTATGAGGGTGATAATATATATTAAATGGATGTCTATCATAATTATGTTGATTGTATTTATTAAGAGTCTTTAACAAGCTAAATTAACTTAGGGGTCTCTCAAAATTAATATTACTTTGTTCTCATGAGAAATATTTGCATAGACACACACCTAACACATAAGCTTTGGACACAAACAATCATGTAAGTCCAATTAATGCATAACATAAGAAATAAAATATTACACCTGCTATGTAAAAATAATATTACACTTGCTAAACAATAAATACTACTCTAATATGGGGTAAATATTACACACCTTTTTAATTTTGATTCATATTTTTTTTCTTGAAGGACTTTGTTTAATTCGTTTTGTTCGATTCATATTTAATTTTAAAGAAAAATATAGATTTTTGGTTTATTTCATCAAGTTTGCAGCTGTGTTTGGTCATATAAAAATGAAAACAAATATGGATTTATTATCACAGAGTAACAAAGTTAAAAAGAAATTACTTAGGAATGTTTGATTTGACTGTTTTCTGTTTTCATTTTCACTGAAAATAAAAAATGATGATGAAAATGTGTTTGATTGGATTTTTGAAAACATTTTCAGTGAAAATGAAAATAGGAAACAACCAGAAAATGAAAACAATAAAATCTGGTTTTTAGTGTTTTCAGTTGAAAACAAGAACGTCATTTTGGGTAAAATGAAAATGTAATGATAAAGAATGTAATTTTAAGTAAATATAAAAATATAAAAAAGACAATAAGTCAATATATCATAAATTTTCAGTATTTTTATTTTCTGAAAACAGAAAACAAGAAGTCAAACCAAACATGTTTTCAGAATTCTAATATTTTGAAAATGAAAACAATTTTTAGGAAATGAAAACAGAAAATGAAAATACAAACTGAATACACCCTTAGCTCTCGAATTCATGTCTATACTCAAGAGATAAAATTTCTTCGCTCTAGCACAAATTGATCAATCTAGATAACAATTTTGATTCATTTCAGAGTAATTGTATGTGTTTTGGCTAAGAGGTTAAACCCATTCCCATTGGTGACCATGGACAATTCATACTTTCTAAATGCATTTTCAAAATGAAATGTATTTTTAGATTTGTTTAAAATTACATTCCTTGCCACCACGTTTTCATTTTACCCAAAATGAGATTCTTGGTTTCAACTGAAAACATTGAAAACAAAATTTTATTGTTTTCAGTTTTTGGTTCATTTGGAAAAATATTGAAAATGAAAACAGAAATCCAACCAAACACATTTTCATCACCATTTTCTATTTCCAGTGAAAATGAAATAGAAAACAATCAAACCAAACGCCCCCTAATATATTTCGGTTCAATATATTGTGGTTGAGACACCTTCCTCACTAAATAGAAATCATTGTTATAATAGATGAAATAAACCAAAAAATAGATTTTTGTTTGAAATTAAATCTAAATCAAACAAAATGAATTAAACAAATTCCTTTCAAAAAAAATTGAATCAAAATCAAAAGGATGTGTAATATTTGTCCCCATATTTGGGTAGTATTTAATGTTTAACATGTGTAATATTTTATTTCTTATTATGTATTAATTGGACACTTGAACTTGATTGGTTGTGTCTAAGGCTAATGTGTTAGGTGTGTGTCTATGCAAGTATTTTTCTTCTCTAAATTCTAATACATGGACAAGATAAGTTTAAAATGTATTTTAAGAATTTTTAACCTTAGTAATATTGACCTTGATAAATATTTTATGCTTTGGGCCAACACTAGGAGGTGACCCATTGTATATATAAATTGAGCCTTCAGCCTAACTTGAAATAAATACTACTATTTATAGTTGTGCTCTTAATTTTATTGTTTGTCTTCTTTTCGAGTTTTATGTTTCAATTATAAATTCTGTTAAGCATGTATCTTCAAGAATAAACTTATGTTATTTTTTTTTCTGTAATTTACATTTCTTTCAATTATTTGTTAAAACGTATAACTATAACTATATTCAACTCAACTAACACCAAGCCAAATTTAATCGAGGTGGTTTCACTCAAATTCACTTCTAAAATTTAAGAAAACCGAGTTAAACTAACCACTAGTATATCTCAATTAATCTGGATACATCATACAATATGTTTTTCCTTAACTCAAACTTGGTTAATTACATGACCCTGATTGCAGCCATACGACGTAGTTCTGTCTTTATCATGTTGTTTACTAGGAAAATACAAGCTGGACTACTTTATCCAACTGAAATGCACACCTTTTGACCCTACCACCCGACTATACCAAATTCACTAATTCAGAAATAAACACGCACATCGACTTTATCAGTTAAACATTTTTTTTTACGAAAAATATTAATTATTAATTATTAATAAATACGCTAATGAAGTTCTTCAAGCGCTTCATGACCAAGACCAGAGTCTCCTTGAAGCAAAATACACGAAGAAACTGTGGCCTTGTTAGTCAGTCAAACATGGTTGCTAGCTACCACCTTCACATTTTTTAATCTTCCGTATGAAGATGGGCTCTTGTCAAGAAAAGTCTTATTCCTAACCCAATACTTTAATTTTCTTTGAAAATTCAACGTACGTCCACCAATATGCACACAAAATAATTAACATAAAATAATAAGTAGTAGCTATATTATCACGTGTTCAATGCACCATCCTGGTTTCTTCATAGCAACATCTAGGTTCCTTCTCAGTCCATCACAAATATAAATATGAGTGAGTTCCATATCATTTTTCCACACTCATTCTCATAGATCAAAGATAGCTAGCTAGGTTCAATACAATTATATAGAGTAATCTCAAGGGGGTTTAGTCCAGTTGGTTGATCTGTAGAGTGTGTAAATTGTTGTAAATCTCCTGATACCTGTCTTTGATTCTTATATTTTAGGAAAAAAAAAAAAAAACTAGAGCAATGGATGTTTTATCTTTAAGATCAAGTTCAAGCCTAAGCATGTCCAAGCCCTTTGAATCTCATGGCCTTCCACTCTCAAGTAAACAACATCGAAGACCTTCTAGTGTGAAGTTTGGTAGTGTTTCATGCAGAGCCACAACGTTAACCCAAGAAAACTTGTACAAAATATTATCTGTGAGTCCAGGAAGTGCAACAATGGATGAGATCAAGAGGGCTTATAGGTCAATGGCTCTTCAGTACCACCCTGATGTGTGCCATGATCCTTCCATGAAGGAGGAGTCAACGAGGATGTTTGTTCAGCTAAATGCAGCTTACGAGACCTTGTCCAATCCAAGGCTTAGAGAACAGTATGATAGTGAATTGGGTTTGAGAAGCGAAGTGATGAGTGTTAGTAGTGATCATGAGAGGTGGAGAAGTGTGAGTGTTAGTAGTGAACATGAGAGATGGGAAAGTAGGTTTCAGGAGCAAGTGATTGAGTTGAAGACAAGGTCTCGTAGACGTATGGGACAAAAGGGTGGATCATCGGGTAGCAGAATGAGGGCACCAAACATGAGAGACAGGAATTAATTTTCTTTGAGTCATGTATTTTTGTTGATATAGATTGATTCTTTCATGTATTTAACTATATAAACTCTACATAGCCAATTCAGTTTTTCTACAACTCTTTATACTATACAAAGCCAACCATTTTTATTTCATGAATTAAATATCAGATACAAGTTCAATTTCTTCTAAGGTTCGGTGATAAGGTATGTAAGGAGAGCACACATAGTACAATTCAATTGGTTCACTTAGTAGAAGATATGTAAGGAGAGCACAGTCGCACACATATCTAAACTTCAGCAAATAGAAGTGGGCATGCGGATTGGACTGGCCTAACCCTGAGTTAAATGGATCAACTCGAATAACCCATATTTGCATTAGTTTATATTGAATGAACCTGCATAATTTCACATTTAAATGGTCTAATTCACAAATTGCTCTGCATATCTATTTCTTTGGCAAATATGTTTGATTTCTGAGTTGACTCACGGATTATTTGGTCTAGCCCAATATGATTTTATTTTTCTCTTACATATAAAATGATTTTAGTTAACTAGAGTAGAATTGTTAACCAATAACATTGAGATAGGTGAATATGCATCTATATTGAAAACTCGAGAAATAAGAGGTTTGTTATTCACAATAATTTTATTTAACTCGAATAAGATTGTCTTTCATATAAAATATCTATATCTATGGTCTAGACTAAAAAGCAAATAGTTACTTTCTTCCCCCCTCCCCCCTGCGTGTAAACATCTTGAACACTTGGCCTGTGTGAACTCTCGTAAATTAAACTTGTTTAATCGGTTTTCACAAAAGGACTCGAGTTTGTGTGGCTCGCAAGTTATGCAGATCTATCTGTGGACTCGGACATGTATACTCTCACCTTTAGTACTAATGTATTCATTTGCCTCTTTATTTTCTTCATTTTTTCCCTACCTCCTTCACTAAAAAGCATGACAATGCAATGAGTCTTATTTAAAAGTAGATAAAAAGATGATGAAATATTACATGATAGAGGAAGACAGAAGTGGTGTTAAGGTTTGTGCTTCGATTATTAATTAATTATTATAGAATTAGGTTTGAGTTCTCAATTCAATCTGGTATATTCATATTCTTTTGAGAAAACACTGGTATTTTTTTAGCATAGTCAGTGGAATATTGTGGAGCCTTTGTTATGCAGAATGATAAAAGAGGCATTCCAGAATTCTTCTACTATTGGTGAGTTGAATGAGACGCTAATCACTGTTATATTGGAGAACTTAAGGCCTATTAACCCTTGTAACGTGTCTTCTTATAAAGCCATTACTAAACAAGGTGTTGATGGATCAAGTTGTTAGCTGCAATGAGAGTAATTCATCCCAAAAAGACACTGCTGTCACTATATCATTAGTATTATTATACAAGAAGTCATCCACTCTGTGATTACCTTATGCTTTGCCTGAATTACCTTATGATTTCTGTCAATCAGCTTATTTTCTGTATTATTAGTGCCTTTTGAGTATTAATTACACTACATTTCACGTCTGTCCACTATTCACCTATCTTGTGGGCCATTACTTAAGTTACAACTTGATGGTAATATTCTTGGTACTTTTGGAAAAACTACTTCACTTCATCCAAAAAAAGTTCTGTCTAAAACTTTAAATTAATAAAAGGTGTCCGTAGTCGATCTGTAGATCAATTGCCACATAAACCTTGAGGCATGTCGATGACAATACTAAAATTTAACAAGGTTGTCCTCGGTGAATAAATATGACAAGTCTACGTAACCAGATGAATAAATATGACAAGTCTATTTAATCATATATGAGCACAAGTGATTATTGTATTTGACATAAGACAAATTAAACAACCGAGACATTGCATAATGAGACTGACACCTGTATTATTTTGTCATCTTCCTCTTGTATTCTTTTATGGAAAATTGGAAAATATAACTAGACGAGAAAGAAAATTCAAAAGTCAAGAAGTGAAACAGCTTTTGCTCACACTGGTTTTAAGCATTGCAACTATAATTAGAATGCCATAAAAGAAAGAAAACTGCAAAGTGGAAATGGGGGGTAGATACCATTAAATTGTCATTGAACATCACCACCAGAATCAAGTCACTTGAGCAGATTTCTACCCACCCCCTTCCCTAATTTTATTGTGTTGAGGACCACCAGGTCCACCACCATATAAAAGATGTTAACAAATGAGATGGCTGAGGTAATTTTCTAACTTTTTGACTCTAGTTCTGCATCTTCTGTGCTTCCCTTTTAAGGTACTCTGAAGTGCTTTAACAAGCAGTCCAGAACTCTGCTCTTTTCACCTTTGAAATACTCTCAAGGACTTCTACTGGTGAAATGTGCCCCATCACTGTCACCCTCTTAGATTCTACATCTATACTGAATGATGTAACTCCTGAAATTGTATGTTTAAAAACGTTAGAACCTTTTTTTTTTCAAAAAAAGAAGAAGAAAAGAAATGTTAGAACCTCAATATAATTCAGTCATTTGGCTGAACCCCAAATTTGCTCAAGTACAAAACAGAAACTCCCACAAATAAGGTAAAGTGGGCCATCTAGTGTTCTTAGAGCTTATATGATATATATACAATTTATTTTAGAATACAAAAATATATGATGTTGAATAGATGATTTATTCAAGTGTTACTTTTTCCCCCTACTTTTACCCTGTGAATAAGGGTATATAACTAGTATTGATGAATACCTTCCATCTTAGACAGATGTTTTTTCACCTTTCCAGCACATCCTTGACAATGAATTGCAACCCGCATCACAACCACCTGCATTTAACACTCTTCAATAATAAAATTTCAAATATGATAGAGTACACGTGAAGTGTTAACATTTTCTTATCGTATGTCACATACAATCATAAAGAGATTTGAACAAGAGATTCCATTATTCCGTTCAAAATTTAATATGTGAGAGTGACCATATATGACTCTAGGGCACATACCTTCCTCGGTGGCAAACTATAAAGGAAAAAAATAGAAAATTTATATAGAAGGGTTTTTTTTTTTTTTTTTTATGTAGAAGAGACAAAATCAAACGACGTGTCCTCTGATAACACCATTCACATTCATGTGTTTTGTCTAATAAAATTCCCATTTGCACAAAAAGGACATAATCATTCTGCTTTCTCTAAGGAATATGTATGGGACACGGTCAAGTAATATGCATGTGAGACATGTTGAAACCTCTGCAAATGACAAATATGAGGAAGACAAATAATGGAGATCATTTGTTTCCTTGCTGAATCCACCTGACACTAGTGGTTGCTATAGTCCCAGCCATTGCTATTAATCTAACAAATAATCAATTAAAGGGGAAAAATGGATCATACTCTAGTGAGTTGTGTTGACCCCATAGCAACTGTAGTTGAAAAGCCCAACAAGACCAACATTTATGAATCATCATCCAAACTCTACTTCCATTTCATAGCTTCTTTATGGTCCTGGTTTTAATTATGACATATTATTTTGATTGCTTTCTTGATTATCAGATAAATGTAGTTATGTCACATAAAGAGGGTATATTGTTTGATTGTTTCAATAACTTATATTTAAAACTTTGAACTACTACTATACAAGATTTACTCCATTTCCATGATAAATTGGTGTTGTGAAAACAGAAAACATGAATTAGTGCAATGTATTCCATATAATATTTGTAAGAGAAACTCAAAAAAAAAAATGCTCATGCCAAAAATGACATTTGCATAAACCTACACCAAGTGAAGTAGAACACATGTGAACTTAACAAACCTGAAAGACATTATTATCTGTCTGTGTTTTCAGAAGTTCCCTTGGTTCATTGGCTTGAACCTGATCCTGCCCTCTAAGCTTGATCTTTGGAACTGGATTAGACCTTGGAGGTTCAACAAGTTTGGAGTACTTGGCATAGTTGATCAACCTTGTATCATCAAGAAACACTCTTCTTTCAAGCTTCTTAGGCACAACTACAGATCGAGGGTCACGAGTACTCATGCACACAGCTGTTGAAGCCTGAGAGTGGCACATGAAACCCCTTCTCATAATTTTCCTTTCACTGCTTTTCAGGCTCATCACAAGTTACTACAACACAAATGAAGAGTGGAAACTGTGGAAGTTTTGAAGGCAACAAAAGATGGGGTTGGCGTGCAAATATTATACTATTGCAACGCTAATGCTGGCTTTCTGACTTGGAGAGAATAGCAGAAAGTGACACACATGCTGTCATAAGCTAACAATAGGTTACTGCCAGTGTAGAAATGATATTGGCAATTCATCTATTATGCATATACCTAGGACGTGAAAGTGTCCAAAATGATGTCCTTGTCATTGATTAATGCAGAGAATTTGACAATAGCTTTATTTTGCTGAGAAGAAAAGAACTTCAAACAGAAGTAAGTTGATTTATTAGGGTGAAAATTAGACAAAAACATAATATTAATGAACATGGGGTTTAGTGTTTGTTTTACCAAAAATTTTGTTTTGACTAGATAATCAAACTGATTTTCAAAAGTTATAACTTATAACGGATATGATCTCATCGCCTAAATATTTCTTCAGATATTCACCCTTCATTTACATTTGATGGTAATAGAACCGATCAATTAATTTCATTAAATGGATAATGTGGTGTGTGACTCAAAATCACAATTGACACAAGTGAGAAGACTTTAAAGTAGTGTTGTCATAACTGTTTTTAGTTATTATAACTGAATTGGTTTTGGCACCAAAGTATAGCCTTTGTTCCTAGGACTAGCTTTTAGAGTGTATATATACTCTTTGATCATGTAATACACAAAGAGTTTTTTTGAGGCTGCAAAGACAAAGGAGTTGCAGGAAATTTAGAGGGTTCTTAAAGGAGGTAGTGAGCTAGGTGATTGAGAGAGGTTTTGAAAAGAGAAATCAAGAGAGATCAAAGCTAGTTGATGCTTGTATTGAACTTGTAATTTCATGATCAATGTGATGATGAGGAGCTGCACTTTCCCGTGGATGTAGGTGCTTGCCAAACCACGTAAATCTTTGGGTCTTATTCTGCTATGCTTGTTTTCTATTTTTCTAGTTTTTGATCTTGTGCAGGTTTAAGAGTTGGAGAACTTATACAAAGAACCAACAAGTGGCGTCGTCTGTGGGGATATCAAGATCAAGAAAGATGGGAATAAAAAAGTACGATATTGAGAAGTTTTCAGGGGAAAATGACTTCGGGTTATGGAGAATTAAGATGGAAGCAATCTTGATTCAACATGACTGTGCAGAAGCTCTTAAAGGAGAAGAAAGGATGTCTGAATCTCTAAGCTCAAAAGAGAAATCAAAGATGATTGATAGAGCCAGAAATATAATCATTCTATGCCTTGGAGATAAAACTTTAAGAGAAGTTGCAAGAGAAAAGACAGCAGCCTCAATGTGGTTGAAACTGGAGTCATTGTATATGACAAAGTCCCTTGGAAATCGGCTATGCTTGAAGCAACAACTATACACCTTCAAGATGACAGAGTCAAGAACAGCCACTGAACAATTGGCTGATTTCAACAAGATTCTTGATGATTTGGAAAATATTGAAGTAAAGCTTGAAGAGGAGGATAAAACTCTCTTGCTTCTGAATTCCTTACCAAAATCCGTTGAACATTTCAAGGCTGCAATTCTTTATGGCAAACATCAAGTCATTACCCTAGAAGAAGTCTAGACCTCAATAAGGACCAAGGAGATGCAAAAACAGCAAGACTCCAAATCTGAGGATAATGGTGAAAGCCTGAATATTTCAAAGGGAAGGAATGAAAAGAAGGGAACAAGAGGAAAGAAGTCCAGATCAAGGTCAAGGGATTCAAAGAATGGCCAGAAAATAAAGTTCAAATGCTTTAATTGTCACAAAACTGGTCATTTCAAGAAAGACTGCCCAGACAAGATCAAGAAAGGATCTTTGGACTCTGCTGACCTAGGGTTATGAGAGTGCAGGTGTTTTAGTAGCTTCTAATACCAAAACACAAACAGAATGAATTATGGATTCTGGATGCTTATATCACAGCAGCCCGAGAAAGGACTATTTTGAGACCTTGGAACTGAAACCAGCACGAGTTGTACTGCTAGGAGACAACTATGTAACATCTCAATTTTCGTAAACTAGATTAAAAATGATTGTTATTTATAAATAAATAGAATTTTTAAAAAATGATGAGATTTTATAAATAAATAAATAAGGAGATATAATTATTTATTAAAATAATGATTTGAGAGAAAATAAAAAGGGTATTTTGTTTATTTGTTTGATAGAGAATAAAATAAAGTTTGTTTTTATAAAATAATAAATAAATAAATAGAGTAAATAATAGGTCGTAAATGCCCCTAGCTATAAATAGCAACATGCTAGGTCAGTTTTCAGACTGACTCCTCTGCCTCACAATTTCGTTTCTTCTCTCTTCTCCCAAAACTCTCTCTTTTTCCTGTAGGCCACCTAACCTGTCTCAGAAAAACGACGATCTAGGACTCGTTCACCGTTGGATCGTGGTGAAATTTGAGCACTATGTTTGCATCCCAATTCCGAGCATTCTCACCGTTGGGAATTTTGATATCATCTTTGAGCTAAGAGAAATACCTTTTGCATTGTAGCCTTTTCCTTTCCCGTAGAAACCCAAAACGGTCTCAGTAAAATTACGATCCCGGTTTCTTTAACCGTTGTATTTTGCATAAAATTTGGATATGTTGTTTGAAATTCAATTTTGAAATCTTTCACCGTTGGGATTTGCGAGATAATGTTCGTGGAGGGAGAAAAAGGAATCGCATGAAGACAATATAAGTGAAGGTTTCAATCTCTTCTCCGTCTCTCTGACGTTTGGGAACTCTATCAGATCAGTCGGAGGAAAAATTGGAGGAATCTCAGGGAACCACTAGAGATGTCACTGTCGTTGTTGGAAGACACGTGAGCCCACTTAGAGATAAGGGATGAGTTATTCACAATTGGGAATTAGTGAGAACATGTGTAGGGATCCTTAGAGATATCAATTGGAATGAGTTTTGGGGGTGTTTTTGTAATTTTCATTTTATCCTTATAATTATTATAGTGAATTATATATGTTTGACAGACCAATTTTTGTGAAATTGATATGCTATTGTGTTGAGCGTGAACTCTATAAATCAAGTACTTTTTCTAATTAATATGAATTGAGAAATAAAGTAAGGAAAAATTTAGAGAGAGATATTGATTTTGTATTTTCTCTTTTTCTTGTTGTTTAGGTTTTTATATATAATTTAAAAAATTAATATCATAATTGAAACTGACCAAAGTGTTCATATAATTATTTAAAATTTGTGCATTGAAAGCTTACTTTGAAATTTGTGATTCAATATGATATATGCTAGTTTATAGATATAGAGGTAGTTATTTATATTAATAATTTATGTAATTAATATTGTAGAGTGTTATAGTATGATTCCAAAAATTATTAAGTGTTGGAGTTTGAGAATATTATGGTTAAATTTCATGAACATGTGTATGTTGTACCTTATGAATATCATTGAGAATGTTATGAGATGGTTGATGTGATGTTATGAGATGTTAAAGTGTGAACATGATATTCGATTGTGAATAAGTGGATGTGTTAACACTTGATGTTACATTAATTATATCGTGAGCTATGAATTATACAATAACCTGACCAGTGTTTATGTGCAATGTTAAAGAGAAAGTGTATGTTCCTAGTTAGGAATTAGTGTTAAATTGTAGCGCAATTGTGTTAAACATGTTTGAAACATGAGTGTGAGGTCATGGTATTGTATAATTCATGAGCAGTGCTTATAAATGAAATATGTGATGAATTGTGGAATAATATGTTGCCTTGAGATTATAATATTGTTATTGAGATCGAGTAAAAATGTAAAGTAGAACAGGTGTTGAATTGTGAGATACGTGAAAACATGTGATGGTGGATTGTGACATTATGAGATGTGAAATTGTGAATGAATTTTGGTTGTGAATAAGTGTGTGATTAACTCTTGATGTGACATTATTTGTGTTGTAAGCTGTGAATTATACAATAACCCGACCAGTGTTATCTTGAGAAAAGTGTAAATGCGCAATGTTAAAGAGAAAGTGTAGGTTTCCTATTTAGGAACTAGTGTTAAAGAGAAAGTGTAGGTTCCTATTTAGGAACCAGTGTTAAATTGTAGCGCAATATGTTGTACGTGTTTAAGACACGAGTGTGAGGTCATGGGTATTGTATAATTCACTAGCAGTGTTTGTGTGCTAAAATGATTTTAGGGGTTGGACCTGAATTAGGAGAGAGAGGCCCTGATGGACTCTTCGGAGTGTAGGCCTTGGGGGTCACCGGGTTTGAGTGCTCCTTTAAGCCTATGCTGATCCCATATGGTTGGAACATTCTCGCAAAACATCGTGACCCTGACTTGTCTCCCTATGATCTTACTTAGTGAGAGTGACCTGGCAAACCCATTGTGTGGTGTGTCTTGTTATGTACTCCTAAGCACCCCAAGGTGGTTTTTCACTGACATGGTACCACATTGCATGTAGGCTTGAGTCTTAGCATAATTGTCTCATGCGCTTGCTGATTGTTTATTATGAAATTAAGGTGTTATTATGTCTTGATCAGAGCGTGTGATTCTTGTGTAATGTGATTGATGATTGAAAAGTGTGATTGATAGATGAAAAGTGAACTTTGAATGACAAAGTGTGGAATTACGTGTAAGTAAGTTTTATTTGGTTTATATGATATGTATATCTAGTTGTCTTGTTTCTCTATTAGTTAGGAATGTGATAATTCACTCCCAGTTTGCTGTTTGTGTTTGGATCCTGTAATGATCTTGAACTTTGGTATCGGGGGAGCAGATGACTAGGTGAACTACTTTAAGGAATATTGTGCTGAAGGACGTCGGGACATAATGCTCTGATAAAATGTGATATTGGGATATAAGTTTTTATGTTAATTTTATGATGTTAGTCTATTTTATTTCACCTCACTGATTTAACAAAATATTTTTGTAAATTTTGACGGCCTTATTTTGAGTCGAATATGTTTTTAATGAGTTTTATTTGGTAATTGAAGTGAATGTGAACCTTTTACCCATGTGATTTTGTTTACCAATATATTTTATTTATTTATATATATGTCGGGGTAGAGGGTGTCACAAACTACCCCTGCAAGGTACAAGGCATTGAAACTGTGAGACTAAAGATGTTTGATAACAGAGAGTATCTACTGAAAAATGTAAGGTACATTCCAAAACTCAAAAGAAATCTTATTTCCATAAACATGTTTGATGATCTAGGATACTCAACTAGAATTTTAAATGGTGTTCTTAAGATTTCAAATGGATCTTTAATCATAGCTAAGGGTAACAAGAATAAAAGTAATGGCTTGTTTATTCTTGAAGGTTCCACGATTATTGGGCATGCATCGGTAGCTAGTAATACATTGATTGATAAAACAAAACTTTGGCATTTGAGATTTGGTCATGTTAGTGAAAGAGGATTACATGAACTTGAGAAACAAAATCTGTTAGGTGGTGATAAACTAGATAAACTTGAATTTTGTGATCATTGTGTGCTTAGTAAATCACATAGAATAAGCTTTGGCACAGGTATTCATGTTTCATCTAGGCCTTTTGAGTATGTGCATTTTGATTTATGGGGACCATCTAGAGGAAAAACTCATGGTGGAAGCTCATACTTTCTCACCATCATAGATGATTTCTCCAGAAGAGTATGATTGTATGTTTTGAAAAATAAGTCAGAATCTTTTCAAAAATTCAGAGAATGGCATACTCTTATTGGAAATCAACTTGGTACAAAATTAAAAGTTTTAAGGACTGACAATGGCTTTGAGTTTGTTTTAGAGCAGTTCAATGAGTTTTGCAGGAAAATAGGCATCAAAAGGCACAAAACAGTCCCTCACACACCACAACAGAATGGTTTAGCAGAAAGGATGAATAGGACCATTTTGGAAAAAGTGAGGTGCATGCTACTAAGTGCAGGACTGCCAAATACCTTTTGGGGAGAAGCTGCAAACATAGCAGCATATTTGATTAATAGATGCCCTTCATCAACCTTAGGTTTCAAGACACCAATGAAAGCTTGGAGTGGGGAACCACCTGATTATTTAGGATTAAAGGTGTTTGGATCACTGGCCTTTGCTCATGTTAAACAAGGAAAGCTAGATGCAAGAGCTATAAAGTGTGTGTTCATTGGATATCCTGAAGGAGTTAAAGGGTACAAGCTGTGGAAATTGGAACTTGGTGAGACAAGATGCATCATCAGTAGGGATGTAACCTTTGATGAGAGCAGAATGACAATGCTAAGTAAGGAGCAGAAGGATAACCGCTCAAGTAGTGAGAATACCAATTTTGAGGTGGAGCATTCTGAGATTTCAGATCATGACAGTGGAGATGCTATTGATCACACTGATCAAGGAGAAGCTGGAGATAATGAAGAGCTGGCTACTCAGCATGACTTGTCTAATTATCAATTGGCTAGAGATAGAGAAAAAAAGGTGATAAGCCTCCAAAGAGGCATGGTCATGCTGATATTATCTGCTATGCCTTGAGTGTTGTTGAGGAGATTCAAAATTCAGAACCAAAGACCTGGAGGGAAGCAATTCAAAGTGAAGATAGACAGCTGTGGCTTCAGCCAATGAATGAAGAAATGGAATCCTTAAGAAAGAACAAGACCTGGATACTTGTGGATCAACCCAAGAAGCAGAAGGCTGTTGAATGTAAGTGGATTTTCAAGAAGAAAGAAGGCATTCTAGGAGTAGAAAGACCTAGATTCAAGGCAAGATTGGTAGCAAAAGGCTTTACATAGGTTGAAGGAACTGATTACAATGAGATTTTTTTCACCAGTTGTGAAGCATTGTTCAATTAGAATCATACTTGGTCTGGTAAATCAGTATGATTTGGAACTTGAACAGCTAGATGTTAAAACAGCTTTTCTCCATGGAAATCTGAAGGAAACCATTTACATGAACCAGCTTGAAGGTTTTGAAGAAGGGGAGAACAAAGTGTGCTTGCTGAAAAAATCCTTGTATGGACTGAAGCAAAGCCCTCGAATGTGGTACTTGAAATTTGATGAGTTCTTGATCAGATATGTCTTCATTAGAAACAAATATGACAGCTGTGTATATATCCTGAAAAATGGGAAAGTGTGTGTTCTTTACCTTTTCTTGTATGCGGATGACATCCTCATAACGAGTGCCAATAAGGAAGAGATTAGGAAACTCAAAGAAAGCTTGAACACAAAATTTGAGATGAAAGATCTAGGGTCAGCTAGAAGGATACTCGAAATTGATATTCATAGGGATAGAGCAAAGGGTGAACTATTCCTGTCCCAAAACAATTACCTCAAGAAAGTGGTGGAAAGGTTTAGGATGCATCAAAGCAAACCTGTCAGTACACCACTTGGCCATCATACAAAGCTATCTGTTACTCAAGCACCAGAAACAACTGAAGAAAGGTCTAAAATGAATCAAACACCCTATGCCAGTGGTGTTGAAAGCATAATGTATGGAATGGTTTGCAACAGACCTGATTTGGCTCATGCTGTAAGTATTATAAGCATATTCGTGGGAGATCCTGACAGTACACACTGGGAAGCTGTGAAGTGGACACTAAAGTATCTAAATGGATCTTTGAAAGCTGGATTAAGGTACAAGAAGACAACACATGAGGCAACAATCACAGGCTATGTAGATGCAGATTTTGCAGGAAATGTAGATATAAGAAAGTCTTTAACTAGATATGTGTTTACTTTGTTTGGTACAATAATCAGTTGGAAAGCAAATCAACAATCAGTTGTTGCTCTTTTAACTACTGAAGCAGAATACATGGCCCTAGCTGAAGGAGTGAAGGAAGCAATCTAGCTTAAAGACATGGTAAATGAACTTGGAATAACACAGTCATGTGTCACAATTCACTGTGACAGTCAAAGTGTCATCCACTTAGCAAATCACCAAATGTACCATGAGAGGACAAAGCACATAGATGTGAAACTACACTTCATCAGAGATGTGATTGAATCTGCGAAGGTGAGGGTGGAGAAGGTTTCAATAGAAGAAAACCCGACTGATATGTTCATAAAGTCCTTATCTAGTGTCAAGTTCAAGCACTCCCTGGACTTGATAAATTAATTTTGAAGATGCCTAAAGCAGATTGATAGAAGTGCAGCCCTGAATCACAAGATAGACACTTGCTGATTTGGAGTCAAGTTACTTTAGGCATCAATCACCTAGCTTTTAGAGTGTATATATACTTTTGATCATGTAATACACAAAGAGAGTTTTTTTGAGGCTGCAAAAATAGAGGAGTTGCAAGAAATTCAGAGAGTTCTTAAAGGAGGTAGTGAGCTAGGTGATTGAGAGAGGTTTTGAAAAAAGAAACCAAGAGAGATCAAAGCTAGCTGCTACTTGTATTGAACTTGTAATTTCATGATCAATGTGATGATGAGGAGCTGCACTTTCCCGTGGATGTAGGTGCATTGCCGAACCACGTAAATCTTTGGGTCTTGCTCTGCTGTGCTTGTTTTTTGTTTTTCTGGTTTCTGATCTTGTGCAGGTTTAAGAGTAGCAGAACTTATACAAAGAACCAACAAATAATAACAAACGTTTTGTAAAAGAATAGTAATTTTTTTTATTCATATGAATCAAGAAGACAAAAGATTTACAATAATAAACACACTTGACTCGATTAGCTAAATTAGATTTCATTAAATAGAAAGTAAATATATAATACTTTTATAATCTAGTTTTCTCAAATTAAATTTCTTTATCAGTGAAGAAAAATAAATTAAAATTTAATTTGAGAAAATTAGATTACAAAAATACCTTATATTTGGATGAAAAGTTGTCTCTAGAAATTTTTTTTCATTTTTTTCAAGACCATAGACATCTTTTGATGGAAGACAATCTTGTCTTGGGCAGATAAAAAATAAAAAAAACTGAATTTATTAATTGAAAAGAACTAAGTGTATTAAGGAATTTTTAGGAATTGTGATATAATTAAAAATTGTTAGCATTCATAATAATAACTTATTTCTAAAATTACTTAAATCTAATTATTTGACCCAACTAATGATGTTTTACATTAATAATATAATATATAAAAATTAAAGTCTTTTTTTCTCAGGTGAATGAATAAGAGAGAGGGATTTTTTTGGTAGAAGGAGGCCAAAATTAAAAAAATATCCTTTTAATAAATGTAGATTAGTAGTTTTTTGTTTTTATAGATTGGTAGTTAAGAAGGGGAACTAAATAATACTTATTTTCACATACTTCTTCCAAGTATTGAATAAAATAGAAGAAGGAATAACTTTCATGTATACAATAACTAGATAAAACTAATTTTTACATATTTGTTTCTTTATTTAGAATATTTTGTCATTTTATACATATTTTAACTTTTATTTATTTTTCTTTTCTACCAACTAAGGTAAAAAATCATCTAACATTCTATTCATTTTTCCCCTATCTTTTCTATGAAACATATCATTGGCATATATTTGGTTTAGGAAGGAAAGTAAAAGAAAAGAAAAGAAAGATGAAAGAAAAAAAGGGGCAAGAAAATAAGGTGTAGAAATGCAAGGAATTTTTTGTCCATTTTTGGACGAAAAGGGTCTCATCTTTTCTGTTACATCCACCCACCTTATTCAACACATCAAACAAATCGATCGATTTTGGAAATTGTGTTTCTGTTTTTCGTAGTTTCATCCTACTCAAGTGCGTGCTTGATTTTATGGTTGGATTTTTTAAAATCACGTGGAAATAGTAACTAACGTGTAAATTTTTACATGCTTTATTTCATGCTGAAAAATTAATTCTAAATTTAAAATAACTTCAAATAACTTTTACATTGAATAAAAATATTTATAAGAAATTTTGCTACCTAAATCACACTAAATCAATAGAATTGAATGAAGCTTTTGAGAAGAAAAAAGAGAAAAATGTAAATATAATAAGAAATATCATTTAATAGAAAAAAAATAATGAATTAAAATAATACTTCCTTCCAATACTATCATATTCAAGATAAGTTTTTGACTCGATCAAAATAGGATCATTGAGTCACATGTTAATCCAATAAATTATTATTTAATGCATATGATTCGGTTTAAATTATTAATTTTAAAAATAATTTGATAAATGCTAATGTGTACACAGATTTAAACCTTAAATGTTTAGAAGCATAATTATAAACTTGGAGCACACAACATGTTTTTTTTTTTCAAAATTTAGTATACACAACCTTAAGTTAAAGTTAAAAACATATTATTATCATCTATTTATTAAAATTATCAATGTTGTACACTATCAGATATAATCTAATACACACAACTTAGTTAGGGAGAAATTGAAAAATAACCACAATTTTATCATCTTAAATTTTAAAATGTGGTTATGCTCTATAAAAAAGTAAATAAATTTATAAGCAACACAAGTATAAGATATAAATTGAAGTCAAGTTAACTAAGTTATCAAGTCATTAATTTAAAACCAAGTCGTACTTAATCAGATAAGTTCGTATCAGGTCATGTGATCCAACTAATGTCTCGTTTGATGGGTCAACCCGACGATTCGAGAAGAGTCCAATAACATTGCTCCATCCATTCCAAAACTATATTGATATTTTAGCTTCTTATTTTTATTTTAAAAATTGTTAATGTCTTAATTTTGAAGTCTCATTAATTATTTTTTTTATATATGTTCCTATTTTAAATAACTATATTTAATCTTTACAAATACTAGTAGCTTATTTAAAAAGTACTTCAACAAATAGCAAACCACGTTTATAACTTATACTGTTAATTAAGGTATTTTAAAATTAAGAGAGTCCAATTGATTGATTCAACATAATTTATGAGTAATTATAAGTTTTCTTATATTTATATACAATATACACGATCTTAAACATCAATAATTTTGTAGTAAACCGTTTAAACGAAATATGGTCGTCGCAATGCTTGGACCTAGGGAAAAGGACATGATACCTTACTTCTTGTAGTGACACAGAGGAACTATACTAAGAAGTAAGAACTACCTCAGGCTCGGGCATGAAATTGTCTAAATAAAGTTTTTAAACTCTTTTTAATAATTATATTATGAGTCTTATGATAAATTGTTTTTGATTTATAATTTAAACAATTTTTAAACTAATATGATGCAATTACAAAAAATATCAAATAAATTTGTTAAATTATCCTAAATCTTTATATCCTATATATATATATATATATATTTATTTTAACTTAAGTTATTATTTTATTTTAATTTTGATATAATAAAAATAAAATACTAATATATTTTTTGGTGAACAAAATAATAATATATTGATCACATTTATTTTTACTTATTGCATAAAGTAAACAATAAAAATGACTATACTTTCTTTATTATAAGAGCATGATCAACTTTTATTTATTAAAAGCAATCATAGTATGATACTATGTGACGTGTGATCCATTCAATTCTAGTTTTATTTTTTATCATTTCAATTTTCCCTTGTTATCTTCGGTCATAAGAAAGGTAAATAATATTTTTTTTAATATATAAAGTGCTCATAAATTAATTCTCAAATATGAAAATTTAAGTTTTAGTTACCAAAAGTAAAAAAATATGAAAAATTTCTTGATGCGTTCTATTATCTTATATAACCTGACATATTTAAGAATAAATTTAGCAATATTTTATACATTTAAAAATAAAAATAATAATTTATTTAAAATATAATTTAATTTTTATTTTTATATTTTTAATTATTACAAACATAATATTATAATAAATATTTTTAAAAAATAAAAAAATAAACATTATAATAAATATAATATTAATTAATAATCATAATCAAATCTGAAGTTTTGTCAATATCTTCTGTTACTAAAATTTGGATTTTTAACTTTGGAGGACGAAATTCTGAACGACTATTTAAAAAAAAATATTCGAAGTCTCCGGGGGATGCATTCATTGTCTTCAATTTTTTTTTTCGTGTCGTTACTTTCATCTCTAACTACTCTTCTTCTGCATCATTTCTCTGTTGCAGCACCGGTTACGAAAATTCGTGGAACCGATTTCTGGTGTTGAGCTGCGATTGCATGTGGAAATCGATTTCTGGTATTATATTGAATCAAAGCTTATTTTTTATTTTATTTTTTGGGGGTTGGGGGAATTTTGCGGTTATGTTTCTCCAATGACACTCTGTTTGTTATCCTTTAACTTTTACTGGTTTTGATTTCTTCAATTATTGACCTCTCGAATGCTGTTTTTGGATTTATACTGTGCAGTTTGGGCCCATTTTTATTTTTTTTTATGTAAGGAACAATTGCTTGATTAAACAAGTCTTTGTCTCTCTGATCGATTACGTGTCAGAGCTATGCGTGGTAGGTTGGAAGGTGTGTGCCTTCTGCGTCCCCAAACATGGATTTAACAAAATTTACGATTTTTTCGATCAGTTTCTAAGTGGTTCACTTGTGAGGTGCTTAATTGACTTCTTGGTCTTATTGATTTTACATGAATGCATTTTGTTTTTTCAGGGTATAAATGTGGGAATTGTATTCATGTTTTGAGTTGTTTCAGTGCTTATTTTTCTTCTGGAGGGAGTCTCTCTAGTGTAGGGGAGTATAAGATGCTTGTATACTAAAATGCTTGTTTTACTTTGGTTTCTATATGATGTGAGTGGTTTATTTTTTCTTTCTTAATTTCCCTTTTTCTCTCTGATTTTATATGTAAAACCAATTTTTGCTTTAGCCCTTTTTCTGGTGCCGACTTAATGGAATTCTTATTTGTTGTAAAGTTTTGGTGTTCTTTTGTATGTTGAATTTGTCTGAATGGTGATGTTTTGAATTTGAGTCTTTGGTTTTTCAAATTTCAATGACAAGCTGTTTGGTGGTTTTATTTTGGAATAGAATGACATTGCTGGTAACTTGTTATGAATATATTCACTTTAATTGCTTGTTATCGAAAATTTTGTGTTTCTATCTTCTCTTTTTTTGGGTGGGGTGGCAGTTCTTTAGCTTTATAGCCATGTGACATGAGAATTCTGTAGAATTTAGACCTTATAGTTTATACATTGCTTAGCCGTTATGCTTATTTTTAAATAAATACCTACCAAATGTGTAATGCTTCCCCTCTAATGGGTCTCCCATGAGAGTGTATTGTAGAAGGGAGAAGATGGATATGGGCAGTATATGAAATGATATGGAAAATTCTGTTGTGGTAAATCCTTACAAATAGGACATGTGGTTGGGAGGGAGGAGAATGGGGGATGCTCGAATTAGTGGTTAGGGAAGTGAATATGAATAAGGAGATGGAGGGTGGGGAGGGTAGGCAATCACTGGAGTAGTGTGGGGTGGCTTGTGCCACAGGGCAGAGAAGGTTTCCTTCTCTGATTACTGTTCTTTCTTTTGTTTCTCAGTTATACTTAAGCTGTGAAATTCTCTTGTAGTCAGAGCCAGCTCCGAGTTTTCTTTACCAATTCTATAATAAATACAGTTCCTATCAGCTTGGTATTAGAGCTCCTGATATTGGGCATTGTTGTCAGGATCACGAGTTAAATTGTTGGATCGTATGATCCTGCGTTGAGTTTCATGCTGTGTTGCTCGTGAGATTGTCGGTGAGAGGGATTGGAGTAGGATCACAATTTTCCTTGTAGGATGATCCCCAGCGTGGCAAGCAGACCTGGACTTTAGGGTCTGATCCCCTTTGACCTGGTTTTTAAAAACCCCTAATTCCCTTTTCTCCTTCATAGTTCCATACACAACTCCATCTCCTTCCATGCTTGTCACTTCAGCAACCCTAAGTTCTCTTAGCTGCTGCCAATCTCAACCGCCCCACCTTCATCCTGCCCCACTGCTGCCCTGTGTCGTTTCCTGCGCTGCTGCTGCCTCCTCTTCTTTGGCTCTACGAAGTGAAAACTGCGAACAACTGCTGCTTGTGTCATGCAAGGGTGGCCATGATGATGACTTGACTGATTAGAGGAACTGTATCTTGTGTCATGAATTATCATGCTATTTCAATGTTCACAAATTCAGACTTCATCGAATTAGCTGAAGTTCCCGAGGATGAACCCTTGAGATTGATTATGCAAGAGGTAGTGCTGAATCCAGGTTCTCCCCACACTATCCAGTTTCTTAAGGCTGTCTATGGTTTAATCAGAGGTTAGTACTGCCAAAAAAATCTGGTTGTATTCCACATTTTTGTCTAAGTTTCATGCTTCAGTGGGCATTCAGCAGTAACCAAAATTATACACGGCTGGCCATGGCTTTCTATTGGAATGGAATGAAGCATGATATGGAGCAGTTTGTGGCGGCTTGTGTGGTATGTAAGCAGACTAAATTCCAGGCTCTTTACAGGCTTGCTCCAACAATTACCAAGTCCCAACCATGTTTGGTGGACTTCCAAGGGGTAAAGGAGCTGATACAACCATGTTTGAGAATCCATCTTCGAGCAGCCAATGAACCTACATCACCTGTTACCACTATGGCTCAGCCTGGTAATCCTGTAGCCTTTGTTTCGTAGTCCTGCTCCCTTGGACCTTGGATTCTTGATTCTGACGCCTTTGATCATATGACTGGTAACCAATCTCTTTTCTCTTCCTTGACTTTTTTGGACACCTTGCCTTCTGTTACTCTCGTAGATGGCTTTCAAATTAAAGTCTGGGGCATCGGACAAACCCATCCTCTTCCTCAACTTTCATTAAATTCTGTCTTATTTGTTCTTGGCTATCCTTTTAATTTAATCTCTATTAGCAAACTCACCCGTACTCTTGATCTTTCTGTCTTATTTGTTAATAATTTCATTCTTGTATAGGATCAATGCATTGGACGAACGATTGGAGTAGGACATGAGTTTGGAGGATTATATCAGCTTACACCTCCGATTGCCTGTGTCTCATCTGCATCTCCAGCTCTCACACATCTATGCCTTGGGGACCCGAGTCTGGAGAGATTGCATCTGTTAGTTCCCAGTTTTTCTAATGTTAAGTCCTTTCAGTGCGACTTGTGTCAGCTAGGTAAACATACTCGTACCAGTTATGGTCTTCATGTCAATAAGTGTGCTGCGTCACCTTTTGCCTTAGTTCACTCTGATATTTGGGGTCCTAGTAGAGTTTGTTCTACATTAGAATATTTTTATTTTGTCACTTTTATTGATGAATTTTCTTGTTGTACTTGGGTCTTTCTAATGAAGAATCGTTTTGATGTTTTTTTTTTATCTTTCGAAGTTTTTCTGCTGAAATTCAAAATCAGTTTGGCTTCTCCGTCAAAATTTTACGAATTGATAATGCAAAAGAATATTTGTTGTCTCAATTTCAATCTTTTCGAAATTTGCAGGGGATTCTTCATCAAACATCATGTGCCCATACACCACAACATAATGGTGTTGCTGAACGCAAAAATTAACCGCATGCCTTCGTTGGTTCTCAACAATCAGATTCTTTATTCCATCTTGAATCCTCATCAACGCCTCCATCCTGTTCCTCTTTGTGTCTTTGGAAGTATGTGTTTTGTGCATGATCTCACTCTAGGTAAAAATAAACTCTGCCAAGTGCTTAAAATGTATTTTTCTGGGTTACTCCCGCCTCTAGAAAGGTTACTGATGTTACATTCTTTGAGACTACTCCTTTCTTTCCTTCCACCGTTGACGATGTCCCTCTGGAGGTTCCATCTGTTGTTCTAGCGCCATTGGTTGCTCCTACTCCACCTCTACCTCTTGTATACCACCGATGGACACAAACACCACCGGCAACGCTACCCACTAATCCTCCAACATCATTTCCTACTTCTTCCACCATTGTCACCTGCACCTGAATTTCCCATTGCATTACGCAAAGGTATTTGGTCCACTCGTAATCCCAATCCTTAATATGCTTTTGCTCTTAACTGTGCCTATTTATCTCCCTCCTATTACTCTTTTATCTCTTCTTTGGATTTTGTGTCTATCCCTAAGTCTACTGGTGAAGCCATGGCTGACCACAATTGGCAATGGGAAATGTTGGAAGAAATGACTGCTTTGGATGCTAGCAACACATGGGAGTTCGTTCTATTGCCTCCCAACAAATCCATTATTGGGTGTCATTGGGTCGATACGGTGAAGATCACACCTGATGGCCTAATTGATCGCTACAAAGGTCGCTTGGTGGCTAAGAGCTATACTCAAATTTTTGGTCTTGATTATGGCGACACTTTTTCTATTGTGGCCAAAATCACCTCTATTCATCTTTTGCTATGGCCGCCATTCGACATTGGCCTCTTCACCAGTTGGACATCAAAAATGCCTTCCTACATGGTGACTTGCTAGAAAAGGTGTACATGGTTCAACCCCCTGGTTTTATAGTACCAGGCAACTCACATCTTGTCTGTAGACTTTGACGTTCTTTTTATGACTCAAAGCAATCTCCTCGTGCCTGGTTTGGTCGCTTCAACTCCACTCTGATTGAGTTTGGTATGACTCGTTGTGAAACTGATCACTTGGTATTTTCTCTCCATTCATTGTCTGGCCTGCGCATCTATCTAGTTGTATATGTTGATGACATTGTCATCAATAGTGATGACTCTGATGGCATTCTCCGCCTCAAGTCTCACCTCCACAATCAGTTTTAGACCAAGGACTTGGGTCCGCTTAGGTATTTCCTCGGCATCGAAGTTGCCCACTCCTCATCTAGTATAGTCATTTCCCAATGGAAGTATGCTCTCGACATTCTGATCTAGACTGATATGCTTGATTGTTGCCCGAGTGACACTCCTATGGATCCTAGTGTGAGACTTCTTCCAGGTCAGGGGGAGCCATTGATAGACCTCGGAAGATATCGTCGTCTAGTTGGCAGACTTAATTACCTTATTGTCACTAGACCAGATTTGCAGTCAATGTGGTTAGCCAATTCTTGAAGGAACCATGTGGTTGTCGTTGGAATGTTGTCATATGTATCCTTCGATATCTCAAGAGTGCACCAAGTTGCAGATTAATATATGAAGATAAAGGCAATGCCAAAATTGCCTGCTATTCTGATGCTGATTGGGCAGGATCACCATTAGATAGGAGGTCCACTTCTGGATATTGTGTTCTCATTGGAGGAAACTTGATCTCATGGAAGAACAAGAAGCAGAAAGCAGTTGCTAGATCTAGTGTTGAAGCTGAGTATCGTGCTATGGCAGTAGCTGCATGTGAGATTACATGATTAGGCAACTTCTCCAACAGCTAAAATTTGGAGACACATAGGATACAAAACTGATATGTGACAATCAAGTTGCTATTCACTTTGCGTCAAATCTAGTCTTCCATGAACGGACTAAACACATAGAGATTGATTGTCACTTTGTGAGAGAGAAGGTGCTTTTGGAGAAATCATCACCGACTTTGTCAGCTCTAGTGACCAACTTGCAGACATGTTCACTAAATCCCTCAAAATCCGGAGGATCACTTCCTGCAACACAACAGGGAGCTTGCTGATGGAACTAAAGCTACAAGATGGAAGTGTTGGTGGGCAGCGTTAACATGGACCATATGGCAGCACAAAAATGGAATAATCTTTGAAAACCAAACTTTCAATGGAAGTAAACTGCTGGATGATGCAGTACTTTTAATCTGGTCCTGGCTTAAAGCTATGGAAAAAGGTTTTGACCTGCACTTTAACCATTGGTCCACTCATTTGAGAGATGCTTTTGGGTAATTAGGAAAGAATGACAGCTGTTGGGAAGTATACAGTAGGTGTAGGATTTTACAATTCTTGTGTGGGGTTTAGCTGGTCCCTAGTATACACTGTTAGGCTAGCTCTTGGAACCAGTTCTGTACCTAACTGCACTATGTATTTTCAGTACCTCTGGTACTCTCTCGTATATATATATCTATTTTTGCTAAGCAAAAAAGAAATAAGCTTGGATCATGAGATATATGCTCCAACTTGAGGGGAAGCATTAAAGATATGCTTTGTAAATAGGGAATATCTGCAGCTGATTATTAGGGACTATAATCAGCATTAGGGAATATTATGTTTCCTTTTATTGTAATAAGTTTCACTTTAAATAAAGGCTCACTTGGGTGATACAAATACACAATTACAGAAACCCTATTTTATAGAGGACAAGGTGCAGCTCATTGGGGGTGGGGGGAGGGACATCAATGGGCCTCCCACAAGAGTGTATCATACATGGGAGGAGAGGAATAAGGGATGTATAGGAAATGACGGGGAAAATTTTGTTATGCTAAATCCTAACAAACACTCAAACAGGACACGTGGCTGCAAGGGAGGGGAATGGGGGATGCTGGAATTAGTGACATCATTGGCATGGGAAGTGAATATGAGTGAGGAGATAGAAAGCGGGCAATCAGTGGGGTAGTGAGGGGTGGCTTGTGCCACAAGGAAGAGAAGGTTTCTTCTCTGATTACATTCCTTTCTCTCATTTCTGTTATAGTGAAGTTCTCTTGTGATCAGGGCTGTAGATACAGTTCATATCAATGATCTAATCAATATTGATATCCTATTGGCCCTAGGGAAATAATACAATGGTTGCTCATTATTTATAGTATAGGATTTACTTAAAATTTCTCTGTAGTCTGTGCTACTTGTCTTCATTGTGGCAGGTGCATATGGAAACTTTAGCCACTGATTTTCTTGAGTATATAGAAACAGCCAATATAGTTCATTTTTCCTTTCCAAAAATCCGAGTTTATATTCTACACACAATGCTAACACGTTAAATTAAATTTTAAGCATTTGTTAATATAGTTTCAGCATCTTTATTTGTGTAACTCTATCGATCTGTCTGTCTGTCTGTCTGTCTGTCTCTCTCTCTCTCTCTCTCTCTATATATATATATATATATATATATATATATTGGTGTTTTTGTGATGTGTGGTCTATCTCTCTTTAGTCTCTTATATATTCAGAACTTATGCATCCATCTATTGTTGTATTTCTTTGCCATTTGATTGATTAGTTGTGGAAATCCTTGTGAAATGGATGCTGTGCTTTGGTCAAAAGCTTATGCCTATTGAGATAAATCCATTATTTCAATTCATCAACGCATTTTCTTGGAATGTACTGATAGATGATTTAAAATGATGTTATGAAACAGATTAATCTTGGAAGTTTGATGTGCTTGCTTGCTTTTGGTTTGAATTTGAAGTGGTCTTAATGGGGAATATACTGAATCTGAACAATTCCAAGACTAGATGGAAGGATTCCTACGGGGTTTTACAAGGTGAATCCTGCAAGAGACAGAGGTTGTCACCAAACCCTTGCGGGTACAACGCAAGACTGATTCCGTCCCTTCCTGATGAGATATCAATACAGATTCTAGCTAGAGTTCCTCGAATTTATTATTTGAATCTGAAGTTAGTTTGCCGTGCTTGGAAGGAAACCCTTGTTAGTTCTGAACTATTTTGTGTGAGAAAAGAGCTTGGAACCATGGAGGAATGGCTCTACATTTTGACAAAGGTCAAGGATGATAAGCTTTTATGGTATGCATTGGACCCTCTTTCCAGAAGATGGCAAAGGTTGCCGCCAATGCCAAAAGTTGGGTTTGAAGATGAAACAAAGAAAGGTTTGATTTCCTTTCCCCTTCGGATGTGGAGCATGATGGGTCCAAGTATCAGAATTGTTGATGTCATAATGAGCTGGCTTGGTAGGAGAGATGCCCTGGACTGGATGCCATTTTGTGGTTGCTCCATAGGAGCTGTTGATGGTTGCATCTATGCATTAGGAGGATTTTCAAGAGCTTCAGCAATGAAATATGTTTGGCAGTATGATCCCATTAAAAACTCTTGGACTGAGGCCAGTCCAATGTCAGTTGGTAGAGCCTATTGCAAGACAGGTATATTAAACAACAAGCTTTATGTTGTCGGAGGGGTTACTAGGGGTCGTGGTGGACTAAGCCCTCTTCAATCTGCAGAAGTATATGACCCTCATACAGGCATGTGGTCCCAATTACCTAGCATGCCTTTTGCAAGAGCTCAAGTGTTGCCCACTGCTTTTTTGGCTGACTTACTCAAGCCTATTGCCACAGGAATGGCTTCATACAGGGGAAGGTTATTCGTTCCTCAGAGTTTGTATTGCTGGCCATTTTTTGTTGATGTTGGGGGTGAAGTTTATGATCCAAATTTAAATTCATGGCTTGAAATGCCAATTGGCATGGGTGAAGGCTGGCCTGCAAGGCAAGCTGGAACGAAATTGAGTATTACTGTCAATGATGATCTATATGCACTTGATCCTTCAAATTCTCTTGACAGTGCAAAGATCAAGGTATATGATTATGAAGGTGATACTTGGAAAGTTGCAGCCGGAGATGTTCCTAATCATGATTTCACTGATTCAGAATCTCCTTATCTCTTGGCTGGCTTACATGGAAAACTTCATGTAATAACTAAAGATGCTAATGATAACATTACAGTGTTGCAGGCTGACATGCAAAATGAACATGCTGAGTCAGCTTTCTCCCAATCAATATTCTCATCACCAGATAACTCATTCAGTGAAGATGCTGAATCTTCTGCAGAAGCCCGGAGAGAATTTTGGAAGGTTCTTGCAACTAGGAGTGGTAGATCTGCTGAACTAGTTAACTGTCAATCCCTTAAAATATGAAAAAAAAAAAAAAAAATGGGGGTAGGGGTGTGGTTTAGAGTCCTTTTGTGGTTATGATTTGTGAGTATATTTCTGTTGGTTGGCATGATTGCTTATAAGTCACACTAGGTTGGGAAATTTCCAAAGTTGTAAATGATTTCCTTTACAAATTATTCATAATATGTAACCAAGAATACACAGAATTAAAACTATACTTAGCAAGAACATCATTCAAACACCCTACAATATATGAATGTTTTTTAACATTAAGTTGGGTATATATCACCGTTTTGTAGCATTTGGTCACTTGATGATACTTTAAAATTATACTCAACACTCACTACGTGCCATTGACGTGGTTGATAGTTTATTTATTTATGTTTTTTGTTATCAATCAGGCTGCGTTAATTACCACTCACGTTAGTTGTCTGTAAGGTAGTTAAGTTTGCTTACCTTTTTTTTTATTATATTTTTTGTTTTATAACTTATTTTAATAAATTTTATAAAAAATATTAAATTAGCTTATTTTTTTTAGCCAACTTTCTACTAAAGCTTATATGTGAACTCTAACTTAATACGGTTATACACTATTAGTTATTTACGTGATTTAGGACCCATTGTCATAGCAATTTTAAATGCAAAGGGAATACTATATATATTTATGATATATTGAATAGAATATATTTTAATTATTAAAATAAATTTTTAACAATATTGTAGTGAATACTGCCAATTATTTTTTTCATTTATTTATTACAGTAATCTTAAAATTAATAGAATAATGTTATAATTTTGAAAAAAAATTATTAAAATATTATAAGTCTATAAATATGACATGTATTACTATAAAAAAAGCACATTCAACCATGGTTCAATTACTATAGAGAACAAAGACATTACCAAAAAATAATATCTCATCCCTCAATAATAGCAGCTATAAACAAAAGTATTTGCACCAACCTGATGGGAGTAAATAATAATAATCATTGGCTCTGACATATCCTTTTAACTGGTTGTTTCATAAATCACTATATATATTCTGCAATGATCAGTGTCAGTTTACACGTAAAAAATATGGCACCAATATAACCTGGTATCTACGTGGTTCATGGAGAATGTATTCAAAGTGTTGTAGTAACACTCATTGAACATGCAGTGAAGTAACAGTGATCAAAGACTAAGGAATATTTAGACACAAGCTGTTATCACCACTGCATGGCATACTAATTATACGGTGCATTAATAAACCAACATTTTGGAGCTTTGAGGGAAACATATTTGTTTCTACAAAGCGTCTCTTACTTTGCTAAACGTTTCATTGTTCAAAGATCATCTAGGACTTGACAGTTCATCTGGTGCAATATTTGAAGTTGAGTCTAATAATGGCATACTAATTATACGGTGCATTAATAAACCAACATTTTGGAGCTTTGAAGGAAACATATTTGTTTCTACAAAGCGTCTCTTACTTTGCTAAACGTTTCATTGTTCAAAGATCATCTAGGACCTGACAGTTCATCTGGTGCAATATTTGAAGTTGAGTCTAATAATGGCCGCCAATAACCATTGTGGAGATTGGAGGGGTCGAAGTTTGGTTGGATCATATCCTCTTTCTGCCACCATTTATCCCATTTTTCTGCCAAACCTTCACCATCTAGCATTCTCACCACCTCAGACATCTTTGGTCTTTCCATAGGGGAGCTTTGTGTGCATAGCAAGGCCACTTGGATTAACTCCTCTACTTCCGCCTCCTCATATTTTCCCTCTAAATCTGTATCCACCAGTGTCTCCAACCTCTTGTCTTTCAGAAGTGCTTTCACCTGGGATCAAAATAATGTCATTTGCCAAGAAAAACCATTAACAATTGGTGTTAATTTCAGTGCTTATAGCTAATGTAACAACAACTGGGAATATGAGATTCTAGAATCTGGGACAGATAGAAACAACCAAATCAATTTGGTATTTGTTATTTTTTCAAAGCAAAGGTAGTTATACAACAAAACAAAACTCGAAGAGGGAATAAAGAGAGGTTTCAAAACTTCAACTAGGAATATCCAGCAGGAATAAGCAATAATTGCAAATCCTATACTGAAATCATGAACATTTGAGGCAAAAATGTTTCCTTCCATTGGTTCAATTTCAACCTCATAATTTTTAGAAAACTACATATGGCTGCTAAATTGAACATGAAGTACAAATAGCATATTTTTTGTAAACATAATACCTACCCAGTCAAGCAACATGACATCATCATCATTGGCGAGTCGTGCTAAATCAAAAGCCCTCTGTCCAGTTATTAGTTCAAGAAGCATCACACCATATCCAAAAACATCAGTTTTCTCTGAAGACTTTCCAGTTGAGAGGTACTCTGGTGCTATATGGCCAATTGTACCGCGTACTGCGGTAGTAACATGAGTATCCTTATAATCCATAAGTTTTGCTAAACCAAAATCTCCTACAACTGCTTCAAAGTCATCATCTAACAATATGTTAGCAGCTTTGACATCACGATGAATAATCTTTGGGTCACAATGATCGTGCAAATAAGCAAGCCCCCTAGCAGCTCCTAGAGCAATATTCTTCCGTTTTGGCCATTCAAGTGGTGGTTGTGATTCCGGACGATCTACAAGAATACATTCAATATAAATAAAAACATTTTTAATTTGAAAGCAGATTTTGAAATTTAACAGCAGAAGAGCTGATTTGGATTCTCTATTTTGACCACATTAAATGATTTGATCAACAAGACTGGATGAATGCTTAGAAAAATTTGGCACTAAGACTGGATCAAATTTAAGATACTGATATATTTCCTAAATGTTGTGTGAATGTGCCCTGCTAGATAACATGTCAGACATACACAATTTTTATTTTACAAAAAAATAAATAAAAGAACAAACTTGAAAGAAATTTGACATGAAAAGTAAGGTTTACATAACTTGCAGAAAAAGATATACGAGAGAAAAGATATTTAGTTGAGAAACACACTGAGGTAAATAAGTTAAAAAAAAAAGAGCAATGTATGTCATGTGACATTAATCCTCTTCAATAGGTATTCAATAGAGTAGACTAATAAGGGTACCTCGTAAACATGAAGCTACACTTCCATTAGACATGAAAGGATACACAAGCAAGCGTTCAGTAGGTGTCATACAGAAACCACGCAGGCGAAGCAAATTTCGATGGACAGCCATGCTGATCATTTCCACTTCAGTTTGAAATTGCATCTCCCCACCCTGAGTTCGTTCCTCTTTAAGTCTTTTTACTGCTACAAGATCACCATTTGTTAAGCGTCCTTTATAAACCTTGCCAAATCCACCTTTACCAAGAATGTTTTTGTTATTAAAGGTATCTGTTGCAACTTGCAGTTCACGCAGTGAAAACCTTTTAAGCTGACCAAGGTGAACTTCAGGATCCTCCTCAGCTGCCAGTGGAGTACACACAAAAATCAGTTATGGGTATCATATGCAGCTTTAATCTATTAAAACAACCAACCAACCTGCAACATCAAAGAAAAAGTCCCTTGGCTTCCTTCTTTTCCAATAAACAAGTACAATTACTGGAGCTGCAAACAACAGTGCAGCACCCACAGCAACTCCTCCAGCAATGATTACAATAGCACGGTTACCATTACCTACAAGGATTAACAGAATAAAATGGGAAACTATAACTCAATTCCAAAGCTATGCTTCCCATTGAATAGCATAGGAAAAAAAATCAACATTATTATTAACCCCTTTTCTTGAATTGGACCATGAGTAACATTCTGTTAGGATACTAAACAGAAAGAAAACACAGAAACCATTCACCTCAAGAAACTATACATTTAAGCATGTAGAAGTTATGCTTAAGGTATCTCCATCATCAAAGATCATTGTTCAATAACACTCAATCTGTCTTTTCAATAAATTTAAAACTTGTAAGAATGAAAAGATTCAGTTGCAAAAATCATCCAAAAATTACAGAATAAGCACTTGATAAAAACCCATGTAACCTATCAACTATCAAAAGGCTGAAGGAAATATTTGTAGTATGGAATGGAATGGAGTGGATGCTGCTTGTTAAAGAAACAAAAGTAAAATACCACCAAAATTGAAAACCTTATACATAGTATTAATTTTTAATTGTAAAACACCACTATTGAGCCTTTGCTTCTCTTAGTGGTTTAAATTACATGGTATCAAATTCTAGTTGACCTGATGGTGTAGAGTTTGACTGTTGCCCCGAGTCTTACAATTTTAAAAAAAGTTGATTTGTTGTCAGTTTTAGTTGTAATTCTGTCTGCATTTCAAGCCTAGTGGACTCTCACACGAGAGGGCATTTTCCGTTATATTTTCAGCTTATGCTTTTAGGTCAGGTTATTGTTTGAAAAAATAAATTCATTACCAACAATAAAACAAATACCAACAAACCTGAAGAACTTTGTGGCGGTGTGACAGCCGGTGGAGGTACAAGGGTATTATTCAATGAAGGATTATTCCTAAAACTGCAATGACAAATAAATGGGTTAGTACAGAATTTATATCTCATCCGTTGATCATAATAGTAATGTGTCCTGCATCGGACAGATGGGATTCTGTGGGGTTTATAATTGGTCTCTCCGACCATAATAACCATTGGCTAATAGTTGTAGTGTAGCTCTCCCAATGTGCTTATCAAAACAAACAAATTTATTTGTACCAACCTGATGGGAGTAAAACTTGAAAAAGAACCATTGATTGGGATGTCTCCAGTTAAGTTGTTGTTCGATAAATCACTAGATTCAACAATGAACATGGTGTCAGGTTACACATTAAATAACACAACACAAGTATAACAATGTATCTAGATATAGGAGTAAAACTCACAGAACTTGAAGTGAATCAACAGTGGTCAAACGAACAGGGATCTTTCCTGACAAGCTGTTATTGTTCAGACGCCTGGTTCGTGGAGAAGATCCATTTAGTTTGCATATAATAAACTATTAAAAGAGAAGAGTAACAAGACAATACAGCAAACAATCACTAAGTAGCAAGTGTGGTAGGTGTGTGCTATAATAATTTGTTGGTAACTTATATAAGCATCTATTTCATGTAATTATGTAGAATGATACTTCTTTGAGGCAGGTGCTCAAAGTATATTTCAAGTGTTGGAACTGAAATAGACGGTGCATAATCTGCCACCATTTTATGTGGGAAAGAAAAATTGTGAATTCTAAATGAAGAAACAAAATTGAAACTGATTTAGATAAGTCTCGCTGATTAAAGATATGAGATGAAGGAAGACATGCCATACAGGAAACGTAGTTTTTTAAGGTTGGCCAAGTTGTCTGAAATGGGGCCAGTAATGTTGTTCGAGTAAAGATCCAAGCTCACCAAGTTTCTCAAACTTCCAAGCTCATCTGGGATTTTACCAGTTATATTATTACTATAAAGTTCCCTGTCAATGAAAAGAAAAATGTTCAGATTTGGGCAGAGAAAAAAGTCCAGTGAATAACTAAACATTGCATAACCCATTTGTATTAAAATCTAATAGACGTTCATAAAGTAAAAATTGAACTACACAAAATGCCAAGGTATATGTGCTATGCAAAAGCACAGGATCGAAGAATTGGCTAGTTCATGAGTTAATGAAAAAACTCAAATAGCATAGCCTCCTTTTACAGCTGAAAAGAAAACTTTTGGACCATTCAAATAAATTTTGGTTTATATGAAAATCAAATTATAACCATTGGTATCCATAGTTTTAAAGTGGAAGAATTTGAATCATCCACTTTACAATCTCCACCTTCACTCAAATTTGACTAGTTCCTCATCGCCATATAAAGCCTTCAGGGGTAGGCAAGTGCAGTAAAGACTAACCAACTCCAAGCAATATGCTGGATTATCGAACATGTGAATCTCTTGCACTACAGATTTGCCAACAACAACAACTCGAATAAAGTGACTTTTACATCAATGTGTTTGGTCTTGTTGTGAAAATGACTATTCTTAATCCAGTGAATAGGCACTTTGACTAACGCAAAATACATCAAGAACATCTTGTGTTAGGCCAAGTCCATTAACCAAACCTCAAGCCAAATAGCATCCTTTCGCACCCTCTGTTGCTGCAATAAGTTCTACTTTAGTCCTAGACAATACAGCAATTGATCGATGAGTAGCTTTCCAACTGATAGCACAGCTACATAGAGTAAAGATATATCAAGAAAGACATCAAGATCAAGATCACCACCATAATCTAAATCAGTGCAAACCAACCTTCTATTTCTAGCTATATCTTTACTCTATGTAAAATATGCTATAGATTAGATCTAGTGCACACCATAACATATAGAAAGCTGTCAACTACACTAGTATAAGCAGTATGTTATATACACTTCATCCCTTCCATCGTTTGTGGGCAAAGGTCTGAAGATAACTTAAAATTTGCACCCAGTTCTTTCATTTCAAACTCATTCCTGAGTTCAGTTTCTAACTTCTTGATCAAGGACTGGTCACATGATGTAATCAACATATCATTAACATAAAGTAACAAGTATAAAAAAGAACCATCAGTAAATTTTCTGAATAACAGTCATCATATTGACATTTAGTATAACCTTGCATAATCACATCTGTTTCAGCCAAACAATCAAGAGTTACAAGTAAAAGTTAATGAAATATCAATCTGTAAATAGTGTTAAGCAAAATATACTCAGAAAAGAAGACGTAAATTCAGCCAACAATATCATATCTGTTTTGTAACTTACAAGTATTGCAAATTTGGGAGTTGGCCAAGCTGTGGAACAAGTTGACCGGAAAGGTTTGCATTTCCAAGATCACTAGCCAAACAAAAATTCGTTTTTTTTACCATATGCACAAACTTTCATAAAACTACAAGTAAAAATAACAGAGATATCTTACACACGGGTCACGCTATTTTCATTGTTGCAAGTAACATGAAACCATGTGCAAGGATCGACAAGTGTAGAATCCCAACTTTGAAGAACATTGTTAGGATCACTCACACTGTTCTTCAATGCAGTCAGAGCATCACCTGTCATAGAAGTACTTAATATATTAAATCAATAGGAGTAAAAAATCAAACAGGTGTCAACATTTATGTTGCTCTAATGAAATTGGGTGAAAGGCATAAAGTAAAAACACGGAATCCCAAGTTCCTAAAGAATTCCCCATCAAACATTTTTCAGTTTACGACCTACAAACAACCAAAGCTAGTCATATAGAAAACCAACACACCATTGACATTTTTTTGGTTTCCCACATGTCTCCTTCTTTGGAGGTAATCCTGTTCGAGGCACGGTCAAACACTACATGTGGGCACCTCTCCTAGCGGGGATTTGAATCTTGGTTCACCACGTTGTGGGAGGCTAGCTCCTTTCGCCAGACCCAGCCCCCGTTGGTCACCATAGACATTTTTAGAAGGCAAAATTAATATATTAACCGTCTAAATTAAAGATTGGTTTCAATTTCGTCCTTTTTTCAGTTTAATTTATTCCCCTAATTTGTTTTTTCACAATGCATACTAAGTCCTCCAGTTTTATTACTCAATCAAATACAGCTGAAAGGCAACAAAAAGAACAAAAACGGGAAACCAAAATAAAATTCATCAAGTCAAGCAACAAGTAAGCACAAAAAGTCACCACCCACCTTCTGTGTTGCCAGAAACCTTGAGCAGCAAGTCAAGCACCAAAATTGCCCAAAGAGGAAACCAAGACATGAAATCTGAAATCACTCGCTCCATGTTGGCCATCCTCTTCAATCATGCACATGAACTTGAATATACCTCATCCACAGCCCCTATTGATTACTAATTGATCTTCATTATACCCTTCAAAGCTCATAAGCAAATAGACCAAGTTGACCAAAACAAATAGCAGTCAACTTAGAGTTATACACTTACACCATAACCGAATTCTGGATTTTTTTTCTTCTAATTTCTCCTCCTTTTCTTCTGTCACTTCTTACTTTGGAATATGGAGCTAGCTAGAATCTCATGTGGGGGTCATCAATTTCAAAGAAAAATGCTGCAGGCGGCAACAGTTTTGAGATAGTGAGGTTCTCCAGCCACACAAGCCTTAAACTTGGGAGAAGACTGGTCACTGGAGAGCCAAGTCAATGAATCTTGCATTCTTTTACTGAGAAATTTCTACTTCTTGTTATTATTATGAAAACTATGATGTGGTGAGAAAGTGAGGTTTCAGATGAAAATGAAGTTGGAAAAGGAAGGAGGGACAATGGTTTCACTCACAAGACTTTTGAAGCAGTTAGAAGTTTGAACAAAGAGAGTAAGAGAAGAGGGTCAAAGACGCGCGCTTGGATTCTTACAACTGTCCCCACCACACCACATTGCCCTGTGTATACGAAGAAACTTCTGCATGATTATGACATCACGTGTGCGTTTACTGATTTGTCATCACACACGGAGTCAAGTGAGCTTTTTTATTCTTTGGCTTAAAAAAAACTCTAAATTGTCATTTTGGGGAGATTGCTGTCACTCCAATAGAGAAATACTTTCACAAATTTGCTGACTTTATAAATATTAACAGATGAGAAAGAGAAGAAAATAAAGTAAATTTAATTAAAATATATTGACAGTTTATATGTTATTGTAAATGGTAATATTATTGATTTTCGTAAGAATTATTTTGAAAGTTATATTTAAGATTATTTTTAATTATTAGACAGTGCAAAAAAAGAAAAACTTTATTAATAAAAAATTAATCTCAAATAAAGTATGAGAACAGTTGAGTTAACATTAATTTAAATATTATAAATAATTTTCTCTTCCCTCTAGATTCCTTTATCTTCTATTTTTTTCCCTTTTCCTTCACATGTCTGAAAAATTATACTAATAATCTATCCCCTTTATTGTATTTTCCTTCAACTTCAAAACAAAATTCTTTCAAGGAGCCAGGGTTATTTCTCTAGCTTAAATGCAAAGAGTTGTTATTCACCACTAGATGGCACACTAAACCAACATTTTTTGCAGCTTTGAGAGAAAACTATTTGTTTCTACAAAGCGTCTCTTCCTTTGCTAAACGTCTCAGTATTTAAAAGGTTTCTGTCTGTTCAAAGATCATCTAGGACCTGACAGTTGAATATTTGAAGTTGAGTCACAAGGAGTGTAGAGATTAAAGGGGCTGAAATTTTGTTGGATCATATCCTCTTTCTTCCCCCACTGATCCCACTTTTCTGCCAAACCATCACCCTCTAGCATTCTCACCACCTCAGACATCGTTGGTCTTTCCAAAGGGGAGCTACCAGTATCTTCAACTTCTTGTCTTTCACTAGTATTTTCACCTTGCCAACAAAAACCATTAGTCATATTGGTGCTAACATCAGTACATAGATGATGAAAAAAAAAAAACTAAACAGCAACCAAGAAGATAGGATTCTAGAATCTGGGACAGAAATAAGAAGAACCAAATCAATTTTGTATTTTAATTTCAAAGCAAAGGGTAGTTATACGTCAATACAAAACCAGAATAGGGGAACAAAAGAGGTTTCAAAACCTCAACTAGGAATGTAGAACAACAACAAACAAGAACTCATCCTGAACTCAAGAAATAGAAATAGCTGAAAGTGGAATAAATTATATTTAGTGTTCAACAATACGATTTCCTTCTATTGGATCATCTTCAACCTCAATATTTAGAAAAACATGTGGCAGCTGCTAATTGAACAAGAAGTACTAATAGCATATATATCTTTAGGAGACATAATACCTACCCATTCAAGAAACATGACTTCATCATTAATGGCAAGCCGTGTTAAATTAAAAGCCCTTTGTCCAGTTATTAGTTCAAGAAGCATCACACCATATCCAAAAACAACTGTCTTTTCTGAAGACTTTCCAGTCGCGAGATACTCTGGTGCTATATGGCCAAGCGTACCACGTACAGCAGCAGTAACATGAGTATTTTTGTAATCCATAAGCTTTGCTAAACCAAAATCTCCAACAACTGCTTCAAAGTCCTCATCCAACAATATATTAGCAGCTTCGAAATCACGATGAATAATCTTTGGGTCGCAATGATCGTGCAAATAAGCAAGCCCCTTAACAGTGGTGGTTGTGATTTTAGACGATCTACAAAAATACAATCAATATACATAAAAACATTTTTAATTTTAAAAAATATGTCGAAATTTAACTACAAGAAATTTTAATTGCTTTTATGCTATTTTAGCATAGGAGTTTATTTGTATTCTGTTTCGACTGCATTAAATGAGATACTCAAACAAAACTGGATAGTCGCACGAAAAACAGGAGCATTAACAAAGGATCATTCTTCGCAGTTTTTATCATTTTCAGTTTTTAAGTTTATTTTTTGAGTAATTTTCTTTTGAGTCAAGATAATTTTATTATTTAGTTGGACAAATTTTATTATAATATTAGAAAAATAAATAAATATTTTATCGTTTTGAAATGTTTTTATTTAATATATTTAAAACTTAATTAATTGTGCATTTATATTTTTTTTATTATTAGTATATTTAATATGTGGCAGAAGGTGTTACAAACTTTAGACTCTATTCTTCTTCCTCTGTTGACTCAGAATAAGTTTAGGAGTGCTAACACATTACCTTAAGAAACTATACATTTAAGCATGTAGAAGAAGTTATGCTTAAGGTATCTACATCATCGAAGACGTAACAATCAGTCTGTCCTTTTCAATAAGTTTAAAACTTTTAAAAGAGTGGTATCAAGGCTTTCCCTAAATAGATCCATTAGTGGACCATGTGTTCATTACGTTCTAGGCGATTGGCATTGGAAATTACTCCCTCCGTTTCAAAATACATGTCCATTTTTGAGAAATTGCGGTAACCAAGGACAGGCTAATTTGACACAAAAGTTCCTATTTTACCCTTGTCCTTTATTTTCTCCATTTTATATTTATTTATCCCACCTCATAATTACTCCCAATACCAAAATTAATTAAAGTTAATCAAATTACAATATCAATACATACTGGCAATACCAATACTACTAAATGGCATTATTTTTGCTTCGGTATTGAAAAGCTCAATTGGCATAGTTCGGTTATCAAAGTTTTTTAAAACTCAATTGAAAAAACTTCCCTCCATTATTAATTATACTCTAATATTAAAATGTTTACCACCAAAGTTAAATTAAAATTTGTATTTCCCACCATTTTTTCAAAAACACTTATAATTTCAGTATATATAAGAGTTAGGTACTCATTTATCAAATTTATATTATTAATGAAGAACAAAATTTTGCTATGGATCTCAATGCTTTTCCATTTGATTTAAATGAAGAACCATTGTTTGATTTAAATGAAGAGTCATTGTTTGATTTAAATCAAGAACTACATGATTTAAATGGTGAGGAAGAAAACTTTGCTACAGGAGAAGAAAGCAACACTCACATAACTGGTATGTACTCTCATTTTCTTAAATTCTTTTTTGTTATACGTAAAAAAATTTGAATAGTCAAAATAGTCACAAATGGGAATTAATTATTGTGGACAAAAAACTAGAATCCAATTAATTAGTAGGCAAGGGCAAAATAGTCAAAATGCATCCTTAAACTATCAAATGGACATGTATTTTGAAACAAAAAATTTCTCCAAAATGGACATGTATTTTGAAACGGAGGGAGTATCATTTTAGGAGATTACCGTCATTCTCACCAGAGAATTTTCTAATCTTAATCTAAAATATTATAAATAATTTTTCCCGCCTTTCATATCCCATGGTTCATCCTTCCTATTGTTTTTCTGTGTACTTTCATAGGAAATACTATATCAAAGACAATTGTTATTATGGGTAGAAAATGAATGAGAATTATAAATATAAATTATTAGATTACATTTGAGTTATTAAGATTAAATGAAAATTATATATAATTTTTTCAAGTAGTCATAGACTATTTTTGGTTGAACTATCGTAATTAGGACATTTAGCCCCCTAATTATCCTTTGATCAAGTTATGAGACTAATTCTTGATTAGGATGTAATTACACTTAAAACTCATCACCCTTTCCCAATAATATATTCTGAATGTATCGAATTCATGTTCTTTCTACAAAGTCTGTATGTATTATCATTTGAGTTATATTCATTGGGTAGTAGTCATAGACTATTATATGTATATAATATTTTTTTCAATTAAAATATATTTACAGCTTAAATGATTTTATATTATAATTTAACATAGAATTATACATGCTAAAATTATTGATTTTTGCAAGAATTATTTTAAAAGTCATATTTTAAGAGTAATTTTAATTAATAGAGACAGTGTAAAAGCTACTTCCAACCATGATTCAATCACTATAGAGGAGAACACATACAGTACTAAAAAATTATATCTCATCCCTCAAATATAATACTAGTTTTAAACAAAAGTATTTGCACCAACTTGATGGGAGTAAATAATTACCACTGACTCGGATATCTCCTTTTAACTGGTAGATCATAAATCACTATATATTTCCCCACCCACAACAACCAGTGTCCGGTTATACACCTAAAAAATATGAGACTAACTACATATAACCCGACATCTACAATTCATGTCTTCATGAAGAACCTATTAAAATGTAGGACAAACACTTATTGAAAATGTAGTGAAGTAACGGTGATCAAAGACTTAGGAATGTTTAGACACAGGATGTTATTCACCACTGCATGGCAAACTAGTTATAAGATGCACTAAACCAACATTTTGCAGCTTTTAGAGAAAACTATTTGTTTCTACAATGCGTCTTTTGTTGAAGATTAATCTAGAAAAGTGTAGATGTATAATTGGTGGTCTATTATTTAGAGAGTTCTACATCTATAGAGATGTTGTAGTGTGTAAAAACTTCTTGATGGATGTAGAAAAATATCTTATTATCTAAAGTCATAGAAGCAACTAGAACATTATAGAAATGGATGATAGATGATAGATGAGTCTAAAAGACTCTAGGACTAAGTAGTATAGAAGTGTGTAGAAATCACCTATGTAACCTATATAAAGGCATAAGTTGTAGCAAGCCATGTAATGTAAGTCATGAAGCTAATAAGCACAATTCAAGTTAAGGTGTCAATTTTCTGAAAACTCATCCTCTTCCTACTCCCATCATTTCTATCATACATTTCTATCATATCCTTCCATAGAAAAAAGATATAACCACGTCCCATATCCTAACAGTGGCATCAGAGCAGTGTTGATCCTATGGCTTTTGCTACATCACCTAGCCCACCAACCTTCAACTATAACCAAACCTTAGTTCCCATATTTAATGGGGAAGCATATGATTATTGGAGCATCCAAATGCAAATTCTATTCATCTCACAAGACTTGTGGGATGTTATAGAGAATGACTATCCAGTCCCAGAAAGTCAAGAAGAATTGGCTACGTGGACAGCAGCAAAGCAAAAGGAGTACAAGCAAAACAAGCAACGTGATGCTAAGGCTCTACTATTCATCCAACAAGGAGTTAGTAGAGAGATCTTTCCAAGAATCATGCAAGCAAAAAATGCAAAGGAGGCGTGGGAGACTCTTGAAAAATGAATTTAAAGGCATAGACAAGGTAATTTTTATTAAACGTCAATCTTTGTGGAAGGATTTTGATACATTAATAATGCGGGAAGATGAATCTATACAATCTTTCTTCTCTCGTGTCTCTAATATCTTCAATCAAATTAGAAGTTACGGGGACACGATTGAAGACAAGAAAATAATACTAAAAATATTAAGAAGTCTTCTCGTAAAATATGATTGTAACATCCAATTTTTTCGTAAATAAATTTAAAAAGTTTTTTAGTAAAAATAAATAAATAAATAAATATAGAGCAAATAATAGGCTGAGTACCCTAGGTATAAATAGTTATGTTAAGTCAGTTGCCTCCTTTTTGGCCTCATTTTCGTTTTTCCCCTTCTCTTCTCAAAACCCTTTCTTTTTCCCGCAGCCCACCTAACCTGTCTCAGAAAAACGACGATCTCGAACCTGTTTACCGTTGGATCGTCGTGAAATTTGAGAATCATGTTCGCAACCAAATTCCGAACATTCTCACCGTTGGGAATTTTAAAATCATATCTGAGCTTAGAGGAAAACCCTTCACATTGTAGCATTTTAATTTCCCGTAGGAACCCAAATCTGTCTCGGTAAAACTACGATCCCGGTTTCGTTAGCCGTTGGATTTTCATGAAATTTGGATATGTTATTAGAAATTCAATTCCGCACGCTTCCACCGTTGGGATTTGCGAAATAATATTCGTGGAGGGAGAAAAAGGAATCGCATGAAGACAATACAAGTGGAGGTTTCAATCTCTTCTCCGTCTCTCTGACGTTTGGGAATTCTATCGGAGCAGTCGGAGGAATAATTGAAAGAATTTTAGGGAACCGCTAGAGATGTTGCTATCGCTGGCTAAAGACACGTGAGTCCGCAAGGGATGAGTTATTCACAATTGGGGATTAGTGAGAACATGTGTAGGGATCCTTAGAGGATTAAATTGGGGTTTTATTTTGGGATGTTTATTAAATTACAAATTTTCCTTTATGATTATAAATAAAATATTGATGTCCTAATGAAAATTGTTTGATAAATTGTGCTCTTGATATTTATATATTTTGACCTATGATTTTGATATAAGTGTGTAATATTATTTGAGGGGTTTTAGTTCTCATGTTGTGATAGTCTTTTGTATAAATTGTTATATTGAGGATATGAAATGATGATTCAAATTGTGAGTATGTGATGAATTGTGGAATAACATGTGCTTTGAGATTATAATATTGTTATTGAGATTGAGTATAAGTGTAAAGTTGAACATGTGTTAATTTGTGAGATACGTGAAAATATGTGATGGTGGATTGTGACACTATGAGATGTGAAATTGTAAATGAGTTTTAGTTGTGGATAAGTGTGTAGTTAACACTTGATGTGAAATTACTTGTGTTGTAAGCTATGAATTGTACAATAACCCGACCAGTGTTATCTTGAGAAAAGTGTAAATGTGCAGTGTTAAAGAGAAAGTGTAGGTTTCCTATTTAGGAACCAGTGTTAAAGAGAAAGTGTAGGTTCCTATTTAGGAACCAGTGTTAAATTGTAGCGCAATATGTTGTACGTGTTTAAGACACGAGTGTGAGGTCGTGGGTATTGTATAATTCATTATCAGTGTCTGTGTGCTAAAATGATTTTAGGGGTTGGACCTGAATCAGGAGGGAGAGGCCCTGACGGACTCTTCGGAGTGTAGGCCTTGGGGGTCATCGGGTTTGAGTGCTCCTTTAAGCCTATGCTGATCCCATATGGTTGGAGCATTCTCGCAAAACATCGTGACCCTGACTGGTCTCCCTATGATCTTACTTAGTGAGAGTGACCTGACAAACCCATTGTGTGGTGTGTCTTGTTATGTACTCCTAAGCGTCCCAGGGTGGTTTTTCACTGACATGGTACCACATTGCATGTAGGCTTGAGTCTTAGCATAATTGTCTCATGCGCTTGTTAATTGTTTATTATGAAATTGAGGTGTTATTATGTCTTGATTAGAACGTGTGATTCTTGTGTAAGGTGATTGATGGATGAAAAGTGAATTTTGAATGACAAAGTGATGAAATAATGTGAGATATGCTAAGTAAATTGTATTTGGCTACTATATGTTGTTTTGTTTCTCTCTAGTAGTTAGAAATGTGATAACTCACTCCCGGTTTGCTGTTTGTGTTTGGATCCTGTGATGATCTTGAACCTTGTGTTCGGGGGACCAGATGGCTAGGTGAAGTGCTTAAAGGAACCTTGTGCTGAAGGACGTTGGGACACAATGCTTTGATAGGATGTGACAGTGGGACATAAGTTTTATATTAATTGCATAATGTTAGTCTATTTTATTTTATCTCACTGATTTAACAAAATATTTTTGTAAATTTTGATGGCTTTGTTTCGAGCCGAATATATTTTTAATAAGTTTTAATTGATAATAGTGAAGTGAATGTGAACCTTTTACCCGTGTGAATTTGGTTACCGATATTTTTTTATATTTTATTTATTTATATGTCGGGGTAGAGGGTGTCACAATGATCATATTGTGGCTGCCATAAAAGAATCAAAAGATTTATCTAAACTCACTCTAGTAGAATTAATGAGCTCTTTAGAAGCTTATGAAGCTAGAATGAAAAGATTTGAGCAGCCACTAGAGCAAGCATTCCAATCTAAAATTAATATCTCTAAAAATGATGGAGATAAGAAAAATAACCACGGTAAATTTCCTCAAAAAAGAGGAGGAGCATTTTCTAATCATGGTAAAAGGAGCGGAAAGCAATGGAGTCATAATGCTTCAAGCTCCTATTGCAAATTATGCAAGAAAAATAATCATGATACAAATGATTGTCGGTACAAATGCAAAAAGTGCAAAAGGCACCTACACTACGAAAAAGATTGTTTTTACCGACAAAAAGAAGAAGCAAATTTTCTAGAAAATAAAGAATCCCTTGATCATACTTTGTACTCCGCTTTATCTTTTCAAGAATTAAGAGATGTATGGTATGTTGATAGTGGTTGTTCAAACCACATGACAAAAAACAAAAGTTGCTTTGTGCAACTAGATGAGAATAAAATCCAAAGTTACACTTGGTGATAAAAATGTTCAAACAGTTGAAGGAAAAGACACCATTGCTGTTAAAACTCAAAATGGTAGCCAAAAATATATCCATGATGTTTTTTATGTGCCAAGTCTTACTCAAAATCTTCTAAGTGTTGGTCAACTTATTCAAAAAAATTATAAAGTCATCTTTGATGATGATAAAAGTAATATCATTGATAAAAGAAAGGGCCAAATTATTTCTATCAAAATAGCTCCTAATAAAGTATTTCCTCTATTTATGCCATTTGGGCAAAACAATGCATTGAAATGTGAGAATATGGATGAGTCCATACTGTGGCACTTGAGGTATGGTCATCTAAACTTTAATGGCCTCAAACTATTAAAACAAAAAAATATGATGTTTGGGCTTCCTTTTATTTCATCTAACCTTAAAGTTTGTGAAGGCTGCATTTATGGCAAGATGCACAGGTTACCATTTCCAAAAAACATCTTGGAGAGCTAAAGCTCCACTTCAATTGGTGCATGCTGATATCTAGGGACCATCAAGTACCCCCAGCTTTGGTGGAAGAAGATATTTTCTCCTCTTCGTTGATGACTACACCCGAATGATATAGGTGTACTTCATCCAACAAAAATTCAATGCATTCTCTTGCTTCAAGGAGTTCAAGGCCCTAGTGGAAAAGCAAAGTGGACATTCCCTCAAAATCTTGAGAACAAATCGCGGGGGATAAATCAATGGGCACATATTCATCAATTTTTGTAATGATCATGGCATCAAGAAGGAGCTGACTGTTCGTCACATTCCACAACATAATGATGTCACTAAAAGGAAAAACAAAACCATTGTGGAAATGGCTCGATCGATGCTACAACACAAGAACCTGCCAAAGAATCTATGGGCGGAAGCTGTAAGCAAGCCCCTTACCAGCTCCCAGAGTAATACGGCCATTCAAGTGGTGGTGTGATTTTAGACGATCTACAAAAATACAATCAATATACATAAAAACATTTTTAATTTTAAAAAACATGTTGAAATTTAACTACAAGAAATTTTAATTGCTTTTATGCTATTTTAGCATAGGAGTTTATTTGTATTATGTTTCTACCGCATTAAATGAGGTAGTCGAATAAAACTGGATAATCGTGCGAAAAACACGGATTAGTTGGACAAATTCTATTATAATATTAGAAAAATAAATATGAATCTTTTATCCTTTTGAAATATTTTTATTTAATATATTTAAAACTTTTAATTAATTGTGTATTCATATTTTTTTTATTATTAGTACATAAATGTGTGGTAGAAGGTGTTACACCCTTTAGACTCTAGTCTTCTCCCTCTGTTGACTCAGAATAAATCTAGGAGTGCTAACACATTACCTTAAGAAACTATACATTTAAGCATGTAGAAGAAGTTATGCTTAAGGTATCTACATCATCGAAGATGTAACAATCAGTCTATCCTTTTCAATAAGTTTAAAACTTTTAAAAGAGTGGTATCAAGGCTTTCCCTAAATAGATCCATTAGTGGACCATGTGTTCATTACGTTCTAGGCGATTGGCGTTGGAAATTATCATTTTAGGAGATTACCGTCATTCTCACCAGAGAAATAATTTTATAATTTTGCTTACTTTATAATTGTTAACAAATGGGAAAGCAGAAAATATAAAAGATTGGAACAATTTTTCTAATCTTAATCTAAAATATTATAAATAATTTTTCCCGCCTTTCATATCCGATGATTCATCCTTTCTATTGTTTTTCTGTGTACTTTCATAGGAAATACTATATCAAAGAGAATTGTTGTTATGGATAGAAAATGAATGAGAATTATAAATATAAATTATTAGATTACATTTGAGTTATTAAGAAGATTAAATGAAAATTATATAATTTTTTTAAGTAGTGATAGACTATTTTTGGTAGGAAACATTTGAGTTAACCCCTAATTATCCTTTGATCAAGTTATGAGACTAATTCTTGGTCTAGGATGTAATTACACTAAAAACTCATCACTCTTCCCCAACAGTATATTCCACATGTATCGAATTTATGCTCTTTCTACAAAGTCGCTATGTCTTATCATCTGAATTACACTCCTTGGATAGTAGTCATAGACTATTATATGTATATAATATTTTTTTCAATTAAAATATATTTACAGCTTAAATGATTTTATATTATAATTTAACATAGAATTATACATGCTAAAATTATTGATTTTTGTAAGAATTATTTTAAAAGTCATATTTTAAGAGTAATTTTAATTAATAGAGACAGTGTAAAAGCTACTTCCAATCATGATTCAATCACTATAGAGGAGAACACATACAATACTAAAAAATTATATCTCATCCCTTAATTATAATACTAGTTATAAACAAAAGTATTTGCACCAACTTGATGAGAGTAAATAACTACCACTCACTCGGACATCTCCTTTTAACTGGTAGACCATAAATCACTATATATTCCCCCACCCACAACAACCAGTGTCCGGTTATACACCTAAAAAATATGAGACTAACTACATATAACCCGGCATCTACAGTTCATGTCTTCATGAAGAACCTATTCAAAATGTAGGACAAACACTTATTGAAAATGCAGTGAAGTAACGGTGATCAAAGACTTAGGAATGTTTAGACACAGGATGTTATTCACCACTGCATGGCAAACTAGTTATAAGATGCACTAAACCAACATTTTGCAGCTTTTAGAGAAAACTATTTGTTTCTACAATGCGTCTCTTCCCTTGCTAAATGTTTCATTATTCAAAATGTTTCTCCCTTCAAAGATCATCTAGGACCTGACAGAACATCTGGTTGAATATTTGGATTTGAGTCATAAGGAGTGCAGAGATTGAAGGTGAAATTTTGTATATCCTCTTGCATATTCAACCATTCATCCCACTTTTCTGCCAAACCTTCACCCTCCAGCATTCTCACCACCTCAGACATCTTTGGTCTTTCATAAGGGGACCTTTGTGTGCATATCAAGGCCACCCGGATCAACTCCTCTACTTCCTCTATATCACAATTTCCCCGTAAATTTGCATCCACCAGTGTCTCCAACTTCTTGTCTTTCACAAGTACTTTCACCTGGGATCAAAATAATGTCATTTGCCAACAAAAAAAAAAAAAAAAACCATTAGTCATTGGTGCTAACATCTACATAGCTGAAACTAAACAGCAATCAGGAACATGAGATTCTATAAACTGGGACCGAAATAAGAACTACCAGATTAACTTTGTATCTTGTTTTCAAAGCAAAGGCTAGTCATACGACAATGCAAAACCAGAATAGGGAACAAATGAAGTTTCAAAACTTAAACTGGGAATGTATAACAATAAACAAGAACTCCTCATCCTGTACTGAACTTATCTATTGCACCTTCTCAAGAAAACAAGAAGCAAAGTAGTGCTTTACTCTAAACATAATAATAATACCTACCCATTCAAGCAACATGATATCCTCATCCCTGGCGAATCGTGCTAAATCAAAAGCCCTCTGTCCAGTTATTATTTCAAGAAGCATCATGCCATATCCAAAAACATCAGTCTTCTCTGAAGACCTTCCAGTTGTGAGATACTCTGGTGCTATATGGCCATGCGTACCGCATACAGCAGTAGTAACATGAGTATTTTGGTAATCCATAATCCTTGCTAAACCAAAATCTCCTACAACTGCTTCAAATTCGTCATCCAACAATATGTTAGCAGCTTTGACATCACGATGAATAATCTTTGGGTCACAATGATCATGCAAATAAGCAAGCCCCCTAGCAGCTCCCAGAGCAATACGCTTCCGCATCGGCCATTCAAGTGGTGGTTTTGATTCCGAAGGCTCTATAAAATACAACCAATATACATAAAAACATTTTAATTTTAAAAAAATAAACATGTTGAAATTGAAATACAAGAAATTTTAATTGCTTTTATGCTATTTAGCAGAAGAGTTGATTTTTATTCTCTTTCAACCACATTAAAAGATGTATTAAAAACCTGGCACTAACAAAGGATCAAATTTGAGCTACTTATATATCTCCAGATTGTTGTGTGAATGTGCCCTGATAGAGATAACATGTCAGACATACATAATTTTTATTTTACAAAAAATAAATAAGCATAGGTGAAAGACATTTGACATGAAAAGTAAGGCTTTCATTACTACCAGAAAAGGACATATAAGAGAAAAGATTTTTTACTTGAGAAACACATTGAGGTAAATTAGAAATAAAAGCAATGCATATCACATACATTAATCCTCCTCGATAGAGTAGACTAACAAGGGTACCTCGTAAACATGACTCTAAACTTCCATTAACCATTAAAGGATACACAAGCAAGCGTTCAGAAGACGTCATACAAAAACCAATCAGGCGAAGCAAATTTCGATGCACAGCCATGCTGATCATTTCCACTTCTCTTTTAAATTGCTTATCCTCGCCTCGGATGCGTTCAGGGTTAAGTCTTTTTACTGCTACATTACCACCATTTGTTAAACGTCCTATATAAACCTTGCCATATCCACCTTTACCAAGAATATTGTTGTTACTAAAGTTATCTGTTGCAATCCGCAGTTCAGGCAGTGAAAACTTTTTAAGCTGACCAAAGCTAACTTCAGGATCCTCCTCAGCTGCCATTGGAGGACACACGAAAATCAGTTATGGCTAGAAAAAGCAGCTTTAATCAGTATGTATACCATATTTTCTGTTAATCAGCCAACCTGCAACATCAAAGTAATCATCCGGTGGCTTCCTTCTATTCCAGTAAACAATTGCAATTACTGGGGATGCAAACAACAGTGCAGCACCCACAGCAACTCCTCCTGCAATGACTCCAATGGCTGTGATACCATTACCTACAAGGATTAACAGAATTAAATGGGAAACTATAACTAAATTCCAAAAGTTTGCTTCGCATTGAATAGACTGAAAAATGTAGTGTGGTATTCTTCAAACAAAAGTAACAACTATAATGGTCCAGCTTCAGAGGAAGAGTCACTCTTTCCAAATTGGAAAACTCTTCTCTCTCCCGCTTCTCTCATTTCCTTTTTCTCTTAACAGAATGCTAAAAACATGCCTCACCAAGTCCAACTAACTCTTCCCCTGTCCCACTTTTCTTCTTTCTCGAATATATGCCCCTCCCCACTCTAGTCTTCTCCCTCTGTTGACTCAGAATAAGTTCATGAGTCCTAAGACATTCACCTTAAGAAACTATATATTTAAGCATGCAGAAGAAGTTATGCTTAAGGTATCTACATCATCGAAGATCACTGTTCAGTAACAATCAGTCTGTCCTGTTCAATACATTTAAAACTTTTAAGAATGAAAAGGTTCAGTCACAGAAATCATCCAAAATTACATAATAAGTGGGCTGTGGGCCCCTTGTTTGTATCACTCTTCCAATGGATCTAAGATAGGCTTTAATACCATGTTACAACATGGGATAAGGGCCTAACTCAATCTTACAAAACTAGCTTACAAGGTGAGGATTGTTCTTCACTTATATACTCTATCTCGACATTATCTCTAGCCAATGTGAGACTTCAACACGTCCCTTTTTGCCCACGTCACAATGTGGAATTTCAACACACCCCTCTTTGCCCACTGCTACCTGCCACAACTAAGGTGGGCTAGGGGTGACCACAATTAAAGTGACTTTCCAACACTCCACATCACGCTCAAAGCTACCCGCCTAGAGTGTGATAAACACAAGGGGCCCACCAATGGAGATCTAGGATAGGCTTTGATACCTTGTAACAATGTGGGTTATGAACCTAACTCAACCTTATAATCGGTTTTGTAAGGTTGAGTTAGGCTCATAACCCACATTGTTATGTTAAGCATTTGGGAAAAAAAACCTTGCAACCTATCCATTATCAATACCTTCATTTCTCCTTTCCTTTTGGCAGCAAAGGGTGAAGGAAGAATAAGTATATGGAAAGGAAAGGTGTGGATTCAGCTTGTAAAAGAAACAAAAGTCAATACCACCAAAATTGAAAACCATTTACATATTATCAAAATTCGAGTTGTATAAATTCTAGTTGATCCAGTTGTGTTGCTTGCGTACAACATCCCTCCCCCATACCTTCGCATAGCGAAGAGCCTCTGGGCAATGGGGTACGAAGTTTTTTAAAGTTGGTTTAATTTTAAATTTAGTTGCAAGACTTTATTCTGTCCGTGTTTCAATCCCAGTGGACTCTCACAAGTGAGAGTAATTAAGAGCCATATTTTTAGCATATGTTTTTAGGGCAGGTTATTCTTTGAAAAATTAAATTCATTATCAACAATAAAGCAAATACCAACAAACCTGAAGGATTTTGTTGCGGTGTAGCAGCTGGTGTAACTGGAGTGGTTTGATACAAGAAAGGATTATTTTTAAAACTGTAACAATGAATAAAGGGATTAGTAAAAATTTGATATCTCATCCGTCGATAATAATAGTTGTGTCCCACAACAGAAATATGGGATTCTGATGTGAGGTTTACAATGGATTCTCTAACTAGAATATGGCTATTGGCCAAGGGTTGCAGTGTGGTTCTCCCAATGAGCTTATAAAAAAAATGTTTACCAACCTGATGGGAGTAAAAATTGAAAAAGAACCATAGACTGGGACATTTCCTGTTAAGTTATTGTTTGCTAAATCCCTAGATTCAGCAATGATCATGCAGTCAGTTTACAGTTTACACATAAAATAACACAATACTAGCACAGCAATGCATCTAGACAGAGAAGTAAAACTCACAGCACTTGCAGTGAATTAATAGTGGTCAAACCCACAGGAATGTTTCCTGACAAGCTGTTATTGTTGAGACGCCTAGTTCATGGAGCAGAGCCATTTAGTTTGCAGATAATAAACTATTGACAACAAGACATGACAGCAAACAATAATTAAGTAGCAAGTGTGGTGGGTGTGTGCCATAATTACTTGTTGGTAACTTATATAAGCATCTATTTCATGTGATTATGTAGAATGATTGTTCTCTTGGGCAAGTGCTCAAAGTATATTACAAGATGTGTTGGAACTGAAATTCATATTTTGGTTGCATAATCTATAACCATTTTATGAGGGAAAGCAAAACTTAAGAATGCTAAATGAAAAAACAAAATTGAAACTGATTTAAATAAGTTTTGTTGATTAAAGATAAGAAATAAAGGAAAGCAGATCTTACAGGGATTTTAATTTTTTAAGGTTGGCCAATCCATCTGGAATGGGACCAGTAATTTTGTTCAAGTAAAGATCCAAGCTCACCAAGTTTGTCAAACTTCCAAGCTCTACTGGGATTTCCCCAGTTATATTATTACTATAAAGTTCCCTGTCATTGAAAAGAAAAATGTATAGATTTGGGCAGAGAAAAAAGTCTAATGAATAACTGAAAATGGCATAATACATTTGTATCAATGCTGTCACGGGTTAAAATCTAATAGAAATCGATATGGTAAAAATTCAACTACATAAAATGTCAAGGTATATGTGCTATGCAAAAGCACAGGATCAAATCAATTCGAAAACTATAGGCAAATAGACAGAAAGCAACGTAATTCCACTTTGACAAGGAGAGTAACAAAAATCCTCTAAAAACAATAAGGATAAAGAACAAAGAAAACTCTCATAAAGACTGGAAATAAAAAGAATTCATGAGCTTATGAGTTGATGGAAAAATTCAAATAGCTTAGCCACCTTTTACAGGTGTCAAGAAAGCTTTTGGACCATTCAAATGAAATAAGGATTATATGAAAATATAACCATTAGCACCAATAGTTTTAAGGAGTCGGGGAATTTGAATCATTCACTTAACAATCTCCACCTGCACTTGAATTCGACTAGTTGCTCATCGCCATATAATGCCTTAAGGGGCATGCAAGTGTTGTAAAAACTAACCAACTCCAAGTAATCTTGAAACTTAGCATTTGAAAGTAACTTAGCATATCTGCAGGATTACCGAATATGACTCTTTTGAACTACAACTTTACCAACAACAACAATATCTTGCATAAAGTGATGTTTTACATCAATGTATTTTAGTCTGTCATAGTAACAATTATTCTTAGTCAAGTGAATAGGTACTTTGACAACCACAAAATACAACAACATTCTGTGTTAGACCAAGTTCATTAACCAAACCTCGAATTTAACCTCCTTCACACCCTCTGTTGCTGCAATAGGTTCTACTTTAGTTATAGATAATACAGCAACAGATTTATGTGTAGCTTTCCAACTGATAGCACAGTTACATAGAGTAAAAGATATAGCTAGAAAGAGATCTTTGATAAAGATCACCACCATAATCTGAATCAACAAAACTTGAAATATCATTGGCTGTAGCCTTACTTTTGTCAAATACTAAACTGATATCACAAGTACCTTTAGATACTTAATCTATTTTATAACACTCTTGATGATCCTAGCATTATGCATACTAACAACATATGCTAAATTAGGCGTAGTGCACACCATAGCATACATAAGGCTATCAACTACACTAATATAAGTAATGTGTTACATGCAGTTCATCCCTTCCTTCATTTGTGAGCAAAGGTCTGAGGATAACTTCAAATGTGCAGCGAATGGTGTAAAAACAGGTTTCCAATTATTCATATCAAACATCTCAACTTTCAAGAACTTTTTTGATATATTTCTTTTGTGACAAAAATACTCTTCCTGCTTGACAGTCCATGTGAATCTCCATACCAAGAATTTTCTTAGCTGCACTCGGTTGAGTTTTTAACTTCTTGATCGAGGACTTGTTACTTGATGTAATTAACATATCATTATCATAAAGTAACAAGTATATAAAAGAAATCGTCAGGAAATTTTCTGAATAACACAGTTATTGTATTTACTTTTAGAATAGCCTTGCCTGGTCATATCAGTTTCAACCAACAATAAAAAATTACAAGTAAAAGTTAGGCAAAATCTAATCAGAAAAGATGTAAATTTGAGCCAGCAATATCATATCTGTTTTGTAACTTACAAGTATTCCAAATTTGGGAGCTGACCAAGCTGTGGAACAAGTTGACCCGAAAGGTTTTCATTTCCAAGATCACTGGGCAAACATTTTTCTTTTTTCACTATATGCACAAACTTTCATAAAACTCCAAGTAAAAATAACATAGATATCTTACACACGAGTTACGCTATTTTCACTGTTGCAAAAAACATGTAACCATGTGCAAGGATGGACAAGGGTAGCATCCCAGCTACGAAGAGCATCACTAGGATCAATCATATTGTTCTTCAATGCCATCAGAGCATCACCTGTCATAGAAGTAATATTATATTCAAGTACAATTAAAAACATCCTTAACATATTTTAAACTGATAGGAGTAAAAAAATCAAACAGGTATAAAAAATTATGTTGCTCTAATGAAATTGTGTGAAATACAGAAAGTAAAAACACGAAGTCCAAGTTCCTCAAGAACTCCCCAAGCATAACTTTAAACATTTTAAAATTAGCATTTTAGTCCTCTAATTTAAAGATTGTTTTCAATTTCGTCCTTAACTTTTTTCAGTTCAATTTAATCTCCTAATTTGTTTTTCATATTGCATACCCTGTCATCCACTATAACAGTGTTAGATCTCACCGTTAGTTCACCATAACCTCATCAAACACAAGGATTTTGGTAGAAAACCAAATTGGTTCATCTTGCCCAATTTGATTCTCCATATGTAGCTCATAAATCTTCACTTTCTTTGATAAGGTAGCATTCTATTTCTATTAACAAAAATATTACAGACAAAGGCATATAACAAGGTGAATTAATATTTCAAAAGCTAGCTATTCCAAGTCTCCAACATAAAAGCCTATTACTAACTCCTTCTCCAGTTTTATCACTCATTCAAACATATGAGCCAGAAACACTACAGCTAAAGTCAACAATTCAAAAAAGAACACAAACAGGAAAATAAAATAAAACAAAAGTAATAAATTGAAGCACCAAGTAAGCACAAAACGTCACCTTCTGCGTTGCCAGAAACCTTGATCACTAAGTCAAGCACCACAAACATCCAAAGAATAAGAAACAAAGACATGAAAGATGAAACCACTCGCTGCATATTGGTCATCCTCTTCAATCATGCACATGCACATGAATATCCCTCTTGAAGCTCATAACTCATAAGCAGATTAATTAACCTCGTTGACCAAAATAAATTCATAGACGTAGCAGTCAACTTAGAGTCATGCATACCTATCACAACTTAGAAACACAAATAATTAATTAGCCTATGACTGTCCCCACCATCATGGAATGTATATACTGATTTGTGATCATACATACACCTAGTCAGCAGTAGGTCATGCTTTTCTTGCCTTTGCATTTTATCAACTACTACTTCAGCTTTTGCTTTTTTTCTTTGGCTTTATTATTTTTTATTCACTTTAATTTTTTTTTTTTTAATTTCTCCTTCGTGCGTTAGAATCTGGAAATTGTCATTTTTTGGGAGATTACTGTGACTCCCAAGTCCCATCACAGAAATAATTTCACAGTTTTGCTCATTTTATAACTAATAACAAATAAAAAAGCAGAGAAAATAAAAAGATAAGAACAATTTAGCTCACCCTCAATGTGAAATATTATAAATTATTTTTCTTTCCTTTCATGGTTCATGCTTTCAATCTTTTTTCGGTTTCTCCTCTTTCCTTTCCCTTTCGTAGGAAACATATCAAAATTAATGTTACGTCTTTAACGGCATAAATAAACCGTAAGGACTAAAATCTTAATTAAAAAAAATGTTTAAGAACATAACAACTAACATGTGAAATTTTTGTTTAGCAACTAAAAATTAAAATTTTAAAAACTCGGGAACTTGCCCTTTATTTGAAGGCTCAATAATTTAAATAAGATTTAACTGGTGATAATGCAACGATCTTAACATCAGAATATCACATGCATTCTCTTTGGGATTGTGATGCCATCAGGGATTCGTTTGGTAGATTCATTAGCCTTTCATGTTTACCTTGGCTAGCTCTCTGGGCCGTTAAAAGTCCAACTCTCGTCCCAATTTGACTTTTCAATAAAAGGAAGCAAATAAAGCATTTGAACTCTCCACCTCTCATTTTAAATCTTGTATCTCCCAAAGTAAACTAAATGGACAAAAATGTCCCTAGAAAGCAAATCACTAATCCGAAGCTTCTGTTGGTTATTTCAGAATAACTATAGTATACATAATCCGAAACAACTATTTTGAAATAGAAAAAATTCTTTTAAAAAAAATTCTCAAAAATCTTATTTCATAATAGAAACAACTATTTTAATATATATATATATATATATATATATATATATATATATATATATATACTTTTCGAATAACTATTTTATAATAGAAAAAAAATTTATTCTAAAATAGTTTTTTTACAAAGAATTTTTTTTATTATAAAATGATTATTTTGAAATATATTAAAGGATTCTATGACAGAATAATTTTGTTCTATCTTGCTAAGACACAAATATATACAAGAGAGTTACAATAAAATCTCCTAAGATTGGATTATATAGATTGATTTTCCAAATAAAACTCTTAAGATTACTTCTAGACTAAATAAATTGATTTACATTATCACATACTAATAATACAGGATGACAATTGCACACAGATTTTATTATTTCATCATGATCTCATTATCCCCTCAAGTTAGAGCATGTAAATTACATATTTCCAACTTGCACAACAAAGAAGTGAAGTGAGTGGGACCAAGAGCCTTAGTAAAAATGTCAGCTAATTGTGCATGTGTAGGAATATAAGTAGGTGTAATATTGTCAGTGAGATGCTAGTCGCGAATGTAGTGGCAGTCCACTTCAATGTGCTTGGTGCGCTCATGAAAAATCGGGTTCTTGACAATATGAAGTGTTGCTTGACTGTCACAATGAAGTCGCATAGGCTGAGAATGAGCGATACCAAGACTATGGAGAAGACCTTTTAACCATTTCAATTCTCTTGTTATAGCTGTCATGGATCGATACTCGGCCTTAGCAGAGGAGTAAGATACCGTTTGTTGTTTCTTAGTTTTCCATGAAATTGGAGAGAGTCTAAGTAGAACAAATCATCCGATAAGGGACCTACTAGTTAAAGGACATCCAGCCCAATTAGAGTCACGCCAACCAAATAGTTGCAGGTCACAATCCTTACGCAACAAAATACCTTATCCTGGATTCCCTTTCAGGTATCGAACAACACAGAGAGCAGACTCCCAATGAACTTTTTTAGGCGCCTGCATAAATTGAGACAGCACATGCACATAGTATGAAAGCTTGGGTCTGGTAAAACAGAGGTGAATGAGAAAACCTACTAACTGCCTATACTGATCAAGATGAGGAAAAGGCAAGTCTATAGCAAGTGCCAGATGATGATTTTGTTCAATTGACACATTTGATGGCATAGCTCCCAGAAGTCCAGCTTCAACTATAATGTCTAAAGCATATTTGTGTTGACAAAGAAAGATACTCATTGAAGATCACGCCACTTCAACTCCCAAGAAATATTTAAGGATCCCCAAGTTTTTTATGTGAAAGCAATTGTGTAAATAGGCTTTAAATTCGATGATAGCTTCATGATTATCACCCAAAATGATTAGGTCATCAACATACACCAACACTACAATATGTACCCCCGGTCTTTGCAAGACGAAAAGAGAATAATTAGAAAGAGATTGTTGAAATCCGTAGTGTTTTAATGCAACGGACAACTTTGCAAACCAACAATGAGGCGCCTGTTTGAGTCCATATAAGGACTTATTAAGTTTACACACCATGCCATATTGCTGAGGAAGAAAGCCAAGAGGCGGCTTCATGTACACAACCTCCTCAAGGTCCCCATGTAAAAATGCATTGTGTACATCCATATGATGTAATTCTCAAGCTCATGTGGCTGCTACGGCTAACATTGTGAGTATCGTTACCATTTTTACAACGGGTGCAAAAATCTCTGTGTAATCAATCCCCTCCTTTTGATGATTGCGAAGAATTACTAACCGTGCTTTGAATCGTTCTACACTTCCATCAAATTTATGCTTTATTTTTTACACCCAGTTGCAGCCAAGTGCTTTCTTTCCTGGAGGCAATTGTGTGAATGTCCAAGTTTCATTGGTCTCAAGTGCATGTATCTCACTTTTCATTGCATTTCTTCACCGACTATCTTTCACCACGTCAGTATAAGTGACAGACTCCTTTTCCTGTGAAATGGATGCAAGAAAAGCACGATGTGCAAGATAAAAATGGTCATAATTCGTTATGGGATAGGGTGCACCTGAGTCTGCCTTTGGAAAGGGCAAACAGTTGGATGAACTCAATCTTCTGGTGGTATTTGTCACATAATCTTGCAAGCGAGTAGAAGGTTGTTTGATTCTATGTCCTCTACCCAATAATGACTTGGTTGGTGATATAGATGGAAGCATTGTATCTTGTGTGTCCATATTTTGTAGAGTAACAACTTGTTCATCGAACCCCACATCTCGCTCACCCTTTCTATCATCCATCGTCATATCACCACTTTCTTCAGTACCTCCTGTGTGACCCATTTCTTTTACACCATCAGTCACATCATCAACAATTTCTTCACAACTCCAATTTTTAGGAGGAACATCTTTTTTGGTAGTAACATCAATAGAAAAAGTACACTAGGTCTTAACGAACTCAACATCTTGAGAGACAAAAATCTCTTTTGTTTCTAAGTCAAACAATTTTCACCCTTTCTTGCCATATGGATAGCCAATAAACACACACTTCTTATTCCTACTTGCAAATTTATCATCATTCCTTCTTTGATTATGGGCGTAACATAAGGAGACAAATATTCTCAAATGTTCATATGCAAGTTGCTGCTTATGTAGCATCTCCTATGAAGTTTTTCCATTCAAAACAATGGAAGGAGTTCGGTTGATCAAATATGTTGCAGTTAAAATACATTCTCCCATAACTTAATAGGAAGATTACCTAGAAATCGTAGTGCTCGAGCCACATTCAAAATATGTCTATGTTTTCGTTCCACTCTCCCATTTTGTTGGGGTGTTTCGATGCAAGATGTCTGAAAAATTATTCCACGATTAAGAGAATATCTTTTCATGCATGTGAATTTTGTCCCATTATCACTTCTGAATATTTTGACTTGTTTATGAAATTACCTCTCAAGTAGAGCAAAAAAAATTGTGAAGCATTTTCAACACTTCTCGTTTATCAGCTAATAGGTATACCCATACAGCACGTGAATAATCATCAACTATTGTCAGAAAATAAAAAGCACCACAAGTAGAAGGAGTTCTATATGGTCCCTATAAATCATAATGAATTAGTTCAAATGCACTATTGGCTTTATGTTCACTCAAAGGAAACTTCTCTCTAGTTTGCTTGGCTCTAAAAGAGACTTCACATGTTTTATTCACTACATTGTTATCTTTATGTTTTCTAACTTCAGGAATCAACTGGGTGATCTTCAAGGAAGGATGTCCCAACCGTTTGTGCCACAAAGTACATGGAATGCAAATAATCAGTTTTGTAAGCTCTCACATTTTGAACTCCTCTGAAGAAATAGAGCTTATCCCTTCGCTCACATGCTCCAATCAGCGTCCTCGAAATATGGTCCTACACAACACATAACTTATCAGTGAATTGAACAACACATTTCAATTCATCCACCATCTGTGAAACAAATATCAAATTGCAATTCAATTTAGGCACATATCCATCTAGCACCACACTTCCTTCTTTAATCGTTGTTGTATGTTCTCCATTAGGAAGCCCAATTGGACGACTTTGAATATCTCGTAGTTCATGCATATGATTCAAGTTTCTAGTGTCAATTATCCATGTATTGGTATCACGCTCACCTGTCATCTTGTCATTAGAGTTTGTTTTTTTTGTATTTAGTAATTCTACTAGCGTCTGTCACTGCTCTATATTAAACCCAGTCAAACCTTAACTATCTCCTTTTGAGATCATGTTGTTTGCACTTGTTCCACCACTGTGCACAACATTTGCACACACTGTTCCTCTTTTTCCTCATCCAGTTCACATTCATTGCATTGGCTTGCCTCGTCCACTATTTTTTGGTTTGTCCCCCCACCAGTCAAGATAACTAATGAGTTGAAAACAGTTTCCTGCTTCATGTCCTGTTCGATGATAATGAGTACAAGTTACCGACTTGTCTTTTCCATCCCCTCTTCCCTTGACTCCTCATCCACTTGTTTGGGCAGCCAGGCTCATCACTTCTCCTCTTTCTTCTATGGTTCTAGTGATCATCCTTACCCTTTCTTGAATCATTGTTGAGTACACCCTATTTAGAGTAGGCAGCGAACCTGTTGCGAGGAGGTTGGATCGAACAGTTCCGTAAGTTGCATCGTCCAATCCCATGAGGAATTGGTGAACTCTTTCTTCTTCTTTCCGCTTTTGTAATTTTGAGGCTATATCCCAGTTGTTCCCACCACAACGACAGGCTAGAATTTGGTCATAATTGGCCAACTCATCCCACAATGTTTTCAGTTTTTCGTAGTATGCCACCACCATCATGCCGTCTTGTTTGCACCTTGCCAAATCAGATTTTAGCTGCTGTATTTTGGGGCCATTCACAATAGAGAATCTTTCTTTGATATCTGTCTACAGCTCTTTTGCATTTTCTACATAAGACATGGTGGAATGCAAATTTGGTTCAATGGTATTTAGAATCCATGACACCAACATAGATTGTACAATCCACCAGTCTTCCATCTCAGGTGAGCCATCCTTCGGTGCTTCAATGGTGCCTTCAATAAAACCTCATTTTTTGCGAGCACGTAGAGATATTTTCATGGCACGCGCCTATTCTTTGTAATTCTCCCCTTGAAATTGCACTTAAGTAATCAAATTTCTCGGGTTGTCGTTAGAATTCAATTCATATGGTGATGAAGTCTTCTTCACCATCTTACGTTCTTCTTGCTTGTGGAACTCATTCTTAGGAGCCTCCTCTTCATGATGATTCATTGTCACTAATACCATAAAGGATTTTATGAAAGAATAATTTTGTTTTGTCTTTTAAGCTTTGCTAAGGCACAAATATATACAAGAGAGTTACAACAAAATTTCCTAAGATTGGGTTATACAGATTGATTCTCCAAATAAAATTCGTAAAATTAGGTCTAGACTAAATAAATTGATTTATACGATCACAAGCTAAAAATACGGGATGACAATTACATACAGATTCCGTTATCTCATCATAATCTCATTATATATATTTTCATAACAATTAATTCATAATTAAAAAAATCTATTTTAAAATGATTATTCCAAAATGTATATATATTTAAAAAAATATTTTTGTTCCAAAATAATTATTCTAAATGTGTATAATAGTATGCCTTTTTGGAATGATCTCCCTAGAGTATACAAACAGATGCCTAATATAACTTCTCTTGCAGTTGGAAGAGGTTTTTGACGACAGAGTGGTTAGGAATGGGGAGCGATGACGCACAATAAAGAGGAATGGAAAAAGATAGAAGGAGCTCGTGGAGAAGCATGCTCTGGAAAAGGAAGGAAAATGCTCCCAGCGACGGATTGATCATTTATTGGCGTTCAAAGAAAGGGGTCTCTGTTTGGCCTTTTTTCTTTAATTGAATTTCGAAATTTTCAGTTTGTTTTGCAGAGCTAGAAGAAAACAACGATGCCTCGCCATGATGATAAATATGGTAATACCCGCCTCAATCTTTTTACTTGCAAGATTTTTCCAAGAAAAGAAAAAAGGAAAGATTTTTACTTGCAAGGTTTTGAATTCGGGCTGTGACTTCGTCTCAATCTTTAATGTTGTAAAAATATGGCGATACTGCTGCAATTGCGGTTGAGACTCATGGTCTGTGACCGTTTTTGAAAACCTTTACTAGTAAATGTCCTTGTTTATTTAATCTTTTTCATGATTATTTTATCGTAGCATTGTTTGCTTGTGTGTCTATTTGGATTTGGATGAATGCCTTTATCAGTACTTCATTTCTTGGTTAGAGACGGCAGGATGTTGTCCGTTGTTATGTCCTATCATGCTTTAATTGTTTAACTTGGGTCACAATTTATGTTTGAAATTGTCGAGCCTCCTTGATTCATATTTATTGTTTAAATTGGCAATGGAGCTAATTAGTGATTAGTTGTCGTGGGGCGTCATGTTGAAAAGTTAAGGGACGGTATACAGGTTTTTCCCAAGCTTTGTTTTGAGCTTGGATTTATATTGGTTATTTGTCATGTTATGCGTGGGAACCAAATCACCTAGGTATCATGTTTTAACTTGAATGATCTTGTTGAAGGTTTCTGAGGTTTTCTCTAAACCTGGAGGTCTGTGTTGGGAGGTTGGCCTTGGTGGAATTGATGGAAATTCTTGTCGAGTGTTGACTTTGGCAATTCTTTCTGTAATGTTATTGCGTGTTTTTTATGGAAATGGCAACGATCACAAACTGGTGTTTAGTTCGTCTTTGAGGGGCGATATATCATACAGTTCCAGTATTCAAGTAATGATGGCCTTATTGTTTCTGGATACCATTTCTGCAGAGTTTGAGGTGTGGATATGAAGAACTATTTCGCATTTTTTGTAAGTTGTCACCCTTTCTTTGTCTTTATTTATTTCTTTTTTACTTCAATTTCTCGTCATGCCTTTGCTCCAAGGTGGCTTTTAGTATCTGCTTGGAGGAATTCAGTTGTAAATGATGGTAAGATTTGGTGTTACTTTATTGGCTTGTTCCTGACATATTTTGAACAGGACTTTAGCGATCCTCGAGTGCTGATGATGCTAGATATAACTTGGATGGTCGTGACGTTGAAGGAAGGCACATTACTGTGGAATTTGCCAAGGGGATAAGGAATTACTTCCCTTCATGGTTTATCTACTTAAGATTTTTTTTTAGAATTGGTTATCTAATTTGTAATTAATGATCAAAGGGGATGTTTTCTGTTGGTGCTATAGTCTTGGGTTAATGCATATGTACTGTAATGAGTTCAGTCTTCATCTGAAGGTGCTTGCTCCATGGACATATATTTGCATAATATTTGGATCTTGCAGTTGCATATAGGGATTTTTTCCATATAATCTATTAATTTTCCTTTTGCATGTCCTTAGCGCCTCAGCTCTAATCACACACATTGTTCTCTCGAGTTTCTTTTCACTCATGTTTTTTTATAACATTAGTTCTGTTTTCATTATATCTCTTCTGATTAGATAAAAAAAGATAGCCCTTTTCTAATCAAAACAGTCCATTGAATACTGATTGAAGAGTACCTAGTTTAGTATTTAAACTTTGTTATTTGTTTTTCAGCTTCATTGTTGGCTTTTGTATCATCAACCTATCCTTTTTGTATTTAAGTAAAAAGGACAAAATTAATTTAAATTAGATGATGATGGTCACTTATGTATACCTTTTTCTAATTTGCTTTTATTACTGTACTAACTGTTTCTTTAAATACTTTATACATAGTCATTCAATTTCTTCTGAAGCCTGGCATTTCTAGATTTCACAGCTATTGTTCTTTGACATGTGTGAACAAGTTTCGTTAGCTTTTGATTGCTTGTTAATTTTATTTTTTCATCTGATTTCTAATTAATCAGGGTCCTTGTGGTTCCCAGGAATACTTGGGTCGGGGTCCACCCACTGGACCTGGACGATGCTTTAACTGTGGCATTGATGATCATTGGGCCCGAGATTCCAAAGCTGGGCACCGGAAGAACAAGTCTTACCAATTTGGGGGAAGAGGTCATATAGAAAAGAACTGTAAGAACAGTCCCAAAAAGTTGAGGTAGTTGATGTAGTTTCCTAACTTCTGCTACATTGTGTTGATTTGCTTTTAACATGGTTATTGCTTTCTAATGGATTTTATGAGCATTAAATCATTGATGTCAATTTGAATTGTTTTAGAAACATACGTGGATGGAGTCTTTCACATTCACCAGTAAGGTCACATTCTCCTCGTCGTGGCAGAAGGGATCAAAGCTACAGCTGAGACCGCAGCTACAGGTTGGATTCTAATAGTCTCTAATCTTAATGTTTATGATTCTTATGCAATGACACTGCAATTTCAATAAAATTGGTTGTAGTTTCAGTGGTCAGAATTTTTTAGTAATATCTTTGCTTGTAAGCTGAGTTTTGGCTACCTTTGTTCTTGCCAGCCAATTAAGAGCTCCTGTCAGAAGAGAATGAAGCCCAGTTTCTGAAAATAGATCACAGAGTTCTCAGCCCTCCAAGGTAAGGAAGCATAGTGCATCACCTGACCAAAGCAGTGCACAGAAGAGAGGTGTCACATCTCCTGGCAGTGATAGGTTGGCCACTCAGCAAGATGGGTCTGATTACAGTGATGGTCCTAGAGGGAAAAGTAAGAGCCCTGCTAACCTTGCAAGGGACCGTGATGAGGGCAGCTATGATAGCCCTAAAGCTAATGGGCATAGCCACAGCCCCAGCCACAGCCGGATCCCTAGGGATGATGATAGGAGCCACATTGATGAAGATGATGAAAACCACCGTGGCTACAGTCACCTTGAAAAGCACTGTTTGATCAAATGAGATCAGGATGTGACCCAGTTTGTATCTGCTTTGTATATAAAATGCACTTTGTGGAAGCAAAGCTTCATGATGAATCAACAATGATTCAAAGGTGTTTTGATGATAACAATGATGACAACAAAAGATGATGACAAAAGTGATGAACAAAAAGCTCAAGTGAATCAAAGAACATCCATCTCAAGAGAATCAAGAACAAGTCAAGAGTTCAAGAATCAAGAAGAATTCAAGACTCAAGAAGAAAGCCTACAATCAAGAATCAAGATTCAAGATTCAAGATCTCAAGAATCAAGATCAAGATTCAAGAATGAAGAAAAGACTCAATCAAGATAAGTATTAAAAAGTTTTTTCAAAACTTTGAATAGCACATGAGTTTTTGACAAAACCTTTACCAAAGAGTTTTTACTCTCTGGTAATCGATTACAAAATCGATTACCAGTAGCAAAATAAGTTTGAAAATGTTTTCAAACTGAATTTACAACGTTCCAAATATTTTCAAAAGGCTGTAATCGATTACAATGTTTTGGTAATCGATTACCAGTGTCCTTGAACGTTGAAATTCAAATTTAAATGTGAAGAGTCACATTGTTTCACTCAAAAAGTTTTGTGTAATCGATTATACATATTTGGTAATCGATTACCAGTTTTTGTTTCTGAAAAATCTAAAGATGTAACTCTTCAAAAAGGTTTTGACTTTTTCAAATGGGTTTTAAGTTTTTCTAAAAGTTATAACTCTTCTGAATGGTCTTCAGACATGAAGAGTCTATAAAAGCAAGACTTTATTTTGCATTTTGAATCAATCATTTTTCCAATCTTTCTAACAAACTTATACAATCTTTTACAAGCCTTGAATCTCTTGAAATCTCTTTGAATTTCTTCTTCTTCTTTGTATCAAAAGTTTTCTGAAGTTTTCTGGTTTTCCAAACCTTGAAAACTTGTGCTATTCATCCTTTTCATTCTCTTCTCCCTTTGCCAAAAAGAATTCGTCAAGGACTAATCGCTTGAATTCTTTTTGTGTCTCTCTTCTCTCTTTTCCAAAAGAAGGAAGGACTAACCGCCTGAATTCTTTTGTGTCTCCCTTCTCCCTTGTCAAAGAATTCAAAACGACACAGTCTGAGAATTCTTTTGATTCTTCTCATTCCCTAATACAAAAGCGTTCAAAGGTTTAATCGCCTGAGAATTCTTTTGTATCCCCATTCACAAAGTATCGAAGGTGTAACAGCCTGAGATCTTTGTCTTAACACATTGGAGGGTACATCCTTTGTGGTACAAGTAGATGGTACATCTACTTGGGTTTGACTGAGAACAAGAGAGGGTACATCTCTTGTGGATCAGTTCTAGTGGAGGGTACATCCACCAGGTTCAAAGAGAACAAGGGAGGGTACATCCCTTGTGGATCTTTGCTTGTAAAAGGTTTTTTTACAAGGTTGAAAGAAATCTCAAGGACCGCAGGTCGCTTGGGAACTGGAGGTAGGCACAGGTTTGTGCTGAACCAGTATAAAAATCCTTGTGTGTTTGTTTCCTTCTTCCCTACTCTTTTACTTTCCGCTGTGCATTTAATTTCCGCTTTTACTTTCTGTTAAGTTTCTCTTTTACTTCTCTTTCTCTTAACAATTTAGTAAAAGCCTTAAAAGAGTAATTTTTAATTGGTAAAGTTTTAGGAATAATTAATTCAACCACCCCTTCTTAATTATTATGAGGCCACTCGATCCAACAACACTCCAGCTTAATTCTGAGACAATTGTTTATGTAAACAGTTTTGTGTATGGTATTTTTTAGTTTCTTGCTGGACAAGTAACGTGTGGCTTACCTAGAATATGGATTGCATGAATTTGTTTCAAGGGTTGGCATAATTTAAACCTATATGAATTATTGTGAGAAAATTAAATCTGGCATGTTTGAATCCTTTCAACTCAAGTATTGCATAATTAATTAATCACTAGAAAATGCTTTCCAACCGCCAATGATCCCCACATAAACATTACAGCTGAGATATCCAGTTTCCAACAACTTATAGCTGCAGTGCTTAAAATTGAGAAGCAGTTCGCATTATAATTACAATGAGTTCACCTTTCTAGTTTGGATTGGCCTTGAGACAGCGAGTAAATCTGCTTTCATTGAGAAACAAACACCTGAATTTCACGGGAAAAATAATTTGGAAAACAACATGAAAGGTTAATTCAGAAATGCAAGGAAGTGGAGCAAAGTTAATTCGGACAATCCCACTAATTGACAGATTCCACAAGAACAAAATGAATCGGCATTGAAGAAAAAAGTCTTTCAGACACAAGGTGATAATATCGACACTAATTAATAAAGCGTTATCCTACAAGGTGGGATCAGACCAAAGGTAATAATACTGAAGATACATAGCACACAAATTTGAAGTTTAAGATAAATAAGCCTATGCACCTTGTGTTTAATTGTTTAATCCTTCCTCCAGTTGGGGGGGGGGGGGAAGGGGGGGGGAAGGGGGGAGTCATGATAACTTATTAGCTTGCTCTCTTTTTTACAAACTGCAAAATTGAACGGTAAGCACCATACTAGAGATTAAAAGAACCATTCATCAAAGTTGAAATTGATTACTTTTGATGACTTTATATTCATTGCATAGGCATCATGTATGTCACAACTACTATCACGCAGTTGTTTGCAAAGTCTAGTAGCATGATGTCTTTATATTCTAGTAGGATAACATTTTCATCCAACTATATTTTTTTTTTCATCTGTAGTTTTGAAAATCACATGGATAATTGGATATGCAGTGCTTTTCTTTTCCCTCCTTAATCAATCACGTAGATATCATGAGAAAGGGAGGTCAAATCAAAGCAATTTTCTTTCGGTTTGATTGTTAATGCGATGATGTTAACTAAATAATTAACTACATTCTTCCTCTACAAAAGGTTCCAATTTAATTTTTTTCAAAATATCTCAAGTGCCTGTATTGATTAATAAAGTGGGATAAAATTAATTTTACTAACCTTTGCTCGTAAACCTTAACGGTGTCTTCTTTCTTAACCACTTTCTTTTGCATCCACAATTTCAAATCTTGTTTAAGAGGTTAAAATTCCATTCCACTCAGATAAACATGCAACACATTGGTTTAATATAATTAATTTTGTTTAGGGAAGATAAAAAGTAATTAAGAAGCAATGATAATTGATAGAACTGAAGAAAGAGCAACTGGGATTGTGAAGGCAGACCATGTAGCTTCAATGACAAGTACGCCATTAATCATCGTTCAATGCCAACTGTGACTGACAGCTTATTCACAAGCCTACAGAATTATACAACAATTGCTCCCGTGATGGGCAACTTCCTTTAGCATTGCATATTTACTACAAAGTACAGAATTCATGGTCTACAAACAAAAAAGTTGATCCAATTGATAAAGATCAGTTTCATATCTCATAAAAATATGGATTCGAATCTCTTGCTGATATGAGGGTTTTGTTGGTGAATTATTTGTAAGTACTTCTCTCGAATGTTCAATAAGTTTGTGGCATGTTCTGATCTGATGAGTTTTCGAGATTCAACATACTTAATTTTTATTTTATTTTTTTAAAAAAAAGGAAATGCATGGCATGTGTTTTTCACTGCTCAAATCTCTAAAGTCCTCAATTGACTTTGGTGTCTCACCTCCGGCATGTTACAGGCATGTGTTTTAATATTCTAACCCCTTTTTTAGTATATAGCCTTTAATGCAACATTGCGACTATCTTAAGCTGTGGATGGAGGAATTTATAGAGGGACAAAGATGTTGAAGGTGACCCGTGACACCTTAACTAATTAAAGTAACATGTTATGTAAACCAAAAATAATTAAATGAACAGAAGCGCCATGCATATTCGTGCAATGATTTGTGGCCATGGTTTCTGTCAATGAATATGAGAGATTCATTGGATGATCGAAAGAAAAATAGGAAGTAAACTGTATACCCCACGTGAGGGGATTTGTCATGTGTTAAAATATTTTAGTTCAATTCGCTTTTGAGTTATATTCTATGACAAAATTTAAATGTATTTCTTTATGTGTTTTAGTGCTATTTTTTAATCAAATTACCGTGACTCAATCCAATTTATCACACAAATGGTTTTCTTAAAGATAATTAAAGAGGATCGTGGTTTATGGTTCATAAGTAATTAAGAAGCTTGCTGATACACAATATTCTTTAGAAGGGTAAGTATCTATACTTGCATATCTGAAGAGGATATCGAGATAGAAACATCATATTAGATTTTTAAAGAGAAAATAGAAACTTAGAAACAACTCATGCATGTGATTTACACAAACACATGCATGTTTTATTCGATGGATATAAATGAGAGTCTCCAAATGCTATATATAGAGAGGAGGATACGTGATAATATCATGACTTACATCAGTGTTTGTCATGAATAAAGCACACTTTTAACACGATGTCATGGCTTACATTAGCATCTATCATGGTTAAAACATACTGTTATAACTTTTATTAAAGCAAATCCTATTTTACAAACATGCAGGGATATGAAAAAAAAAACTTTATTAAAGTGATTTCCAATTGATATACTGCATAATTGAAAATTCAATCAATATTAATCTATGATGGTAAAATGTTAAGAAAATTAATTTAAAAAGTGACACTTTTAATAACATATCACATTTTAATTTGAATAAAAAATGAGACATAAAATAAATAATAACTTCAACTTATTTAACAAAAAAATATAGAATAATATAGAAAAAATTATTATAAAACTATTTTTTTTTAAATTTTGGATCTCTTTTAGTTATAGGTTTAGTGTCATCACACTCCCAAATGACTCTCAGGGCCGACTCTATGTAATGTATAGGTGATGGGTTTTTTTTGTCAAGAATCCGTAGTGTACAATATTCAGATTTGGTGGGATTTCCTAAGTTATATGTAGGATGCAAGTTAAGCTCCATCCATGTCTCGCTGAGGAGATTCCTTTCCTTCCTTCGCTCATTTGCTTTTGTGTCTCTGTGCCAAAAGCAAGCAACCCCATTTAATAGGCCATTCCTTCTTCCATCACGGGCCACTAAAATTCAACACCTTAACATTTTTATAAGATGCATGAATGTTATATGATACATAATACATAATAATATATCTAACCACATTCATTCATATATAACATAATACATTAGTTATTAGTATTATTAGTAGAGAAATTCGAACCTGATTCACAAAGGACTCTAACTATAACAACGTATAGATAGTTAGAGTTAGACTTAGACACTCCATTTTGCTCTCAAGGCCACAACAATGGCCAACAAAGTCCTTGTTTTGTTGTGTGTCCTTGTGACAACGTTGTTGAGTTGTTGCGATGTTAGTGTTGTTCGGGGCCAGACATTCGCTTGTGATGTTGGGAAGAGCCCTGCAGTGGCGGGTTATGGGTTTTGTGACAAGTCTTTGGGGGTGGAAGCAAGGGTGAAGGACCTTGTGGGGAGGTTGACATTGCAAGAGAAGATAGGGAACTTGGTGAACTCTGCTGGGGATGTGAGTAGGCTTGGGATTCCAAGGTATGAATGGTGGTCCGAAGCACTTCATGGAGTGTCCAACGTTGGCCTGGGGACGCGATTCTCCAACGTGGTTCCTGGTGCAACCAGCTTTCCCATGCCTATTCTCACTGCTGCTTCTTTCAACACTTCATTGTTTGAAGTCATTGGAAGGGTGAGGCTTCTCCTCTTGTTACTTTTCTTGTGTAGCTTTCCCTTCTTTATTGAATGGAGGTTAGTGCTGTTAACTTGAGTCATTTTATTTCTTTACTAAACATATGTGGAAGCTCGTTGGTTCTGTTTGAAGTTTTTTCTATTGCATTCACAATACAGTTTTTCATTGATTTCATGAAGCCAGAATAAAAAAGTGATGATTTTTTAACATACCAATTTTTCTAACACCTAACTCTTCATTTTTCTCTTTCTATTATATCATATCACTTATCTTGCCTAAATTATTTTTTTTTTCTCTTTTATCTTTCTCTCATTTGGTGTCAAATAGCATTTTGAGTGTCTAAATTCATTTTTGAAAATAAAAAGGAACAAAAGTTAGATACAGTTCATTAAATGTTTTTTGTGTTATTCTCCAATTTGAATTGGAGTTTATCAAAAGCACTCTAAAGAATTACATCTAAGTTTTGCAAAAAAAAAAAAAATTAGTAAGTGCATAACTTTGTAGACATTTTTTCTTATGCAATGAGGCTGAAATTATTGATTATTGGTTAGAGAAGGTGGGATAGTTAAGGGCATTGTTGATTAATGCTTTTGGCTGGAAATCTTTTGGGTACAAATTTTTGCAATTGAATAATAATAAAATCAAACAAAAAAAGCAGGTGAGTTCTTAGCGGGAATTTGCAGAATGTATTCAAAGCAAACATTCTGAGGTTCTAGCTAATGTTTTGAAGCCGAAGCATATAAAAGAGAGTACTCTATGTTAATTAATTCCCAGTGGCAAACTTTAAAAAACTAATCATGCATCAATTGTCAGATGATGTGCATTTAAATTGAATTAAAATGTAGAGTTCATGATATTAGAAATCATCAAGCACTATAGGATAAAAAAAATAGGTCTAAACTTTGAAATGATGTTTACGGCTATTTTCGCAGGTGGTTTCAACGGAAGCAGGAGCAATGTACAATGTTGGCCTTGCTGGTTTGACATATTGGTCACCAAACATTAACATATTCAGAGATCCAAGATGGGGAAGAGGTCTTGAAACACCAGGGGAAGATCCTGTGCTCACTAGCAAATATGCAGCAGGCTATGTCAAAGGACTTCAACAAACTGACGGTGGGGACCCCAACAAGCTCAAGGTTGCTGCTTGCTGCAAACACTATACAGCCTATGATGTGGATAAGTGGAAAGGAATTCAGCGTTACACCTTCAATGCTGTGGTAATAATAATCTACAATTGGTCTAATTAAAACTCCATGTACAAGTTCTTAAGGATGGGATGGAAGAGAATCATTTTCATGGTTTTTGATGTTTTTTCTTGTTGATATTGGTAAGCTGACAAAGCAAGATTTGGAGGACACATTCCAACCACCATTCAAGAGCTGTGTGATTGATGGCAATGTTGCCAGTGTCATGTGTTCCTACAACAAGGTTAATGGAAAGCCAACTTGTGCAGACCCTGACCTCCTCAAGGGTGTTGTCCGGGGTGAATGGAAACTAAATGGGTACTGTCATACCTCATTTTTGACCCGTTTTTATTTCTTTTTTCTCGTCTTTTAAGCCGGAAATTTCTATCATTTCAGATGAAATTTCGGCAGGGAGGTATTTTAAAATACCTCATTTTTGTTTTGAAGACGCCCCTTTTTTATTATTATTATTTATTTATTTACCTCTTTTTATTGTTTTTTATTTTTAGTTATTATTTTCTTCTTTTCTTTTCCTTTTATTAAGTGTTTTTTTTTATTATTTCCGTTTTTTTATTATTAATATCTTTATTAGTATCTTCTTTTCGTTTTTTTATTTATTTATTTATTTTTTTTTTTTTATTATTATTATTATTTTTTTTTATTTTTTTTTATTTTTTTTTATTATTTTGCTGTTTTATATTTTGTTTTTTTTTTTTTTTTTTTTCTTCTTTCTTTTTCCTTTTCCTTTCCTTTTTTCTTTTTTTCTTTTTCGGTTTTCTCGGTCCAGGCCCAGAGGGGCTCTTCGTTTTTTTACCCTAATTATGACCTTTAAATGCGGCATTAATTACTGTGCATGTCAGAGAGAGAGGGCAGAGGTGAATACGAACAGTCGGAATACCAACAGCCAAGCCACCACTAACCATCGGCCTAGCCACCGCTCAACACCACCCTCCCCCTCCGTGAACCACTAGCCACCACCAGCCACCACTCAGCAACACCCTCCTCCTCCGTGAACCACCAACAAAAACAAAAAAAAACCAAAATCATCTTGCTCATAAAATCAAAACATTAGAACAGAAATCCCTGCAAACACAGTAACCCACTCACTCATGCGGCCTAAAGCCTACACCAACCACCACTAGCGGCCAAGCCCACACCAAACCCCACACAACCACAAGCACCGCGTCAAACACCCACACCCACACAACCACAAGCACTGCGTCAAACACCCACACCCACAACCCAAGCTGTAACCGTTTTCACTCTGAAGCTTAAACGATAACATAAGGACAAAGGTAGTTCACCTTTTTTTTCTAAGATTCAAGGCTAGATCTAGGCTTTATCAGTGTTGGTTTTCAAAAAATAACGGTGGATTTGAGAACTAGGAGAAAAAAGGAATTCAAAACATGTAGTTTTTTTTAAAAAAGGAGGAGACTCTGTTTCCGACGCGGCGGCGCCGCCACCCATGGCTGGCCAGCCACTGCGCCGGTAAACAACTTCCGGCGGTGTGTGCTAGAGAGAGAAGAGAGAAAAAGGGAAGAGAGAAAAGAGAAGAGAGAGAAAAGCTTTTTAAAAATGGGAAAAAACCGGCCCCGAGCCCTTATATAGAGGCCGGACCGGTTCGGTTTTTTTTCCTTGGACCAAACCGGTCCGGTTCTCCTTTTTTGGCCCGCTGGACTCACCTCTGGCCCATTTTTTTTTCTTTTCTCTTTTTCTTCTTTTCCGATTCCTACTCTCACCCCCCTTTTTTTCCTTACTGCACCCTTTTCTTTTTCTTTTTTTTACGCACCATATTTATTTTATGTCTTGCATTTTTATTTTTACGCATCATATTTAATTTTATGCCTTGCATTTTTATTTTCTTTATTTATTTTCCAGCATCATGTTTAATTGTTTGTCTTGCATTTTATTTTCCAGCCACATATTTATTTTTGTCTTGCACTTATATTTTCTTTATTTTATGTACCCTATTTATTTTTGCCTTGCATTTTATTTTTATGTCTCGCATTCTTTTTAGCATCATATTTATTTTCTGTATTGCATTTTTATTTTCGTTTTATTTTATTTTCAGCATCATACTTATTTTATGTCTTGCTTTTTTTTTTATTATTTTATTTTGTTTATTTTTTATTCTATGCATCATATTTACTTTATGTCTTGCATTTTTTATTTTTTAGCATCATGTTTATTTTATGTCTTGCATTTTTATTTTCATTTTTTTATTTATTTCCAGCATTATATTTATTTTTATGTCTTGCATTTCATTTTCTTTATTTATTTTATGCACCATATGTATTTATTGTTTTGTATTTCATGCATTTTATTATTTCTTCCAGCATATTTATTTTAATGCATTTGCAATTTTTATTTATTATTGCCAATTAGAATGTATCTAGGTCCAATGTAAAAAAAAAAAAAAAAAAAAAGAGAATCTGCACCGACACTCACATTTATTTTTATGTTTCCCGCCGAGGACGATCATGTGATTTGAACCGACACTCACATTTATTTTTATGTTTTCCGCCGAGGACGATCATGTGATTTGAACCGTATCCGAGGAAAAGGACCCTCACTTAAAAAAAAAACAAAAAAAAAAAAAAAAAAAAAAAAAACAAAAACAAAAACTTTCCATAATCAAAATTTCAAAAAAAAGGGTCAATCTTTTCTTTCTTTCTTAATCAAATCTTTAATCAATCTTTAATCAATCAAAACATTTTTTCTAATTTAAAATCAATCGAACTCACTTCTTTTATTTCTTCTATGCCTTTTCGGCCTCTTACCTTGCCTAAACTCTTCTTTTTTCGAACTTTAAAATCAATCAAAACCAATCACTTGACTTTCTACTCCGAACTACATGATTTTGATCCCATTCGGGTATGTAGGCAAAAGACTTTGTCTTCCCAAATCAAATAAAAATAAACAAAAACTTTTTTCTTCTCCTTTCTTTCGAACCCACCTCTTTAATCTTTCCACACTTGAGCATTTATTTCCAAACAAATAATTAATTCAGCATAAAGATAAAATAAGCAAGAGGTTCCTATAGAGTACTATAGACGTTTAGGGTGCTAGTACCTTCCCTTTGCGTAACCAACCCCCGGACCTTTGATCTCTCAAAAATAGGGTTTTTCGAGCTTTCTCCCTTTTCTTCGGAAAAATAAAAGATCGGTGGTGATCTTAAAAATGCGAGTCAATGCTAATCAATAGCTTGATATCCAAAAATCACCGCGACAGAAAAATGGCGACTCCACTGGGGATCGAACTCCTAAGTGGGTTAAACCTATCTTGTTTTTTTTCATCTTTATGCTTTGTTATTATTTGAAACTGTAAATACGTGCTTAAGTGTTTATCTCTTACGTGAGCGGTGAGATAAGTCCTACACCCGGACTTGAGGGAAACATAAGATAGGATGGTGGTATAATCATAGTGTCTTTCCGAGAGTGAGTTTCGGATGTGGCACATGTGATAACCCCGCTCAATGGAGGGATCTTGGGAATATTACTATGTTGGCATGAGTAGTCGTGCTCAGCATTGATATTTCCAAGCGACCTATGAAGTTGAGGACCTTTAGTTACCTTTAACCCATCTTAGCCTTTTAGGACGTAGTGCGGTGGCTAATCAAGAGTAGTCTTGAATTGGTTGATACGCGATACTACACTCAAACGAGGCTTTCCTATGGGCGTTGTTGGACCGGGAGTAGTCCCGTAATCCGACAATATCCGGAAGTGGTCAATGACTTTGGGAACTTGGTAGAACCCGTGATACAGGTACATATGAAACCATAGTCCTTACCAAATGGCGTGTTTACCCTTAACTCCAACATTTTGGACTTAACTTCACCATGTTTTCTCCATACTGTGGCATAATCATGCATACATGCATCCATGCATAAACTCTTTTTTTTCATCCAAATTATCGAAGGACTTAGACAAGCTTTTTGTAAACTTTGTAGATATGGACATCCCACTGAGAAGCACTAGGAAGTACCTTTTCAAAAAAACAGACCTGTTGAGATTAAGGGAGCTAGCATCTTTAGTAAGTGATCCAGTTGATTTTCAAGCTCATCATGGGAAGTTGCTCAGAATTCTCAGAGTAGATGTTGAGGAAGGATGCCTAGAGACCCTGGTTCAGTTCTATGACCCGCTCTACCATTGCTTCACATTTCCCGATTACCAACTTGTCCCCACACTTGAAGAGTACTCCTACCTAGTTGGTTTACCCGTGCCAGACAAGATACCTTTCCATGGTTTTGAGCCTACCCCTAAACCCTCCGACATCGCAGCCGCCCTCCATCTTAAAACCTCTATCATCCAAGCAAACCTTACCTCTAAAGGAGGCCTCCAAGGTCTTCCCACCCACTTCCTCTACCAACAAGCCTCCATATTTGCTGAAGCAGCTAGTATACTTGCCTTCCATTCTATCCTAGCCCTCCTTATATATGGCCTTTTACTCTTCCCAAATATTGACAACTTCATCGATATCAATGCCATTAAAATCTTTCTTACAAAGAACCCCGTACCCACTCTACTCGCCGATACCTACCATTCTATCCATGACCGTACCCAGGCTGGCCGTGGAACCATTTCTTGTTGTGCACCTTTACTCTATCAGTGGTTTACCTTCCACTTACCTCAATCCCGTGCCTTCAAGACCAATGATGATAAGCTTTCTTGGCCTCGCCGAATCATGACTCTTGACCCATCTGACATTGTTTGGTACCAAGCAGCTAGTGATGTTGGAGAGATTATTGTGAGTTGTGGTGAATATCCCAACGTACCTCTTTTGGGTATGCGTGGCGGAATTAGCTACAACCCGCTTCTCGCTCGACGACAATTTGGGTACCCGATAAAGACAAAACCAAACAACCTTGCCTTGACTAATGAATTCTATCTTAACCATGGAGATCATTCGAACAAAAGGGAAAGATTCACACAAGCTTGGAGCGCTATCCGCAGACTCAACAGAAGTCAGTTGGGAAAGAAATCAGACTATGTGCATGAATCTTACACCCAGTGGGTTATTGATAGGACCAAGAGCTTTGGCCTACCCTACCGCTTACCTAGATACCTATCGTCCACCATCCCACCATCATCCTTGCCTATCCCCTTTGATACTAAGGAAGAGTTTCATGAACAATTAACCAAAGAAAGGCAAGAAAAAGAAACTTGGAAGAGGAGATGCCAGGAGCTCGAGCAAGAGAATGAGACTTTGAAGGGGAAGATAGCCCAACAGAGCCGTGAGCTTTTTATCCAGAACCAGAGGATGATTGAGAAGGACGACTTGCTTCGTCGGAAAGACGCTTTGCTCCACCGAGATGCTAGAAGGAAGAGGAGGTTTATGGATTTGTTCTCCCGTGCACATTCAGATTCCGAGGATCCATCTACTCCGGGAGTTTGAGTCTGAAGTTCTTAGGACCTTATGTTTAGATTTTAGCTCCCGAAATCTCTTGACTTGTAAAAAAAAAAAAAAAAAAAAAAAAAAAAAAAAGGGTTTTTTGTAATATTCCAGTGCTTAAGTGAAGTGTTTCAGTTTATGATGTTTACAATTTTTTCTAACAAGTTCTTCGATAATAATTTGTTCCCTTTCTTTTTGCATAAGCATAAGCATGCATCATGTTGCATTCGTGGTTTCTAAATCGAGTCTCACACTGTGTTCACTACTTCAAAAAGGGGGGGAGTCAATCAACCGCCGCCCAAGGAAAGTGGCCCGACGAATTCTCCACAAACCAACTCGCATTTACAACACCAGGGCCAATCGGAAGAGGATGGATATAGTTGAACAAGAAAATCAGAGTCTCAGGGAGGAGGTTGCCACTTTACGAGAGGGAATGGATAGGTTGACGACCATGATGAGTGCACTCCTGTCAGCCCAGAACTCTCAAGCTGCCGCCGCTACTGTAGAGCAGCCCTTGGTGAGCACAACCCCGTTATCTACAGTGACTTCTCCACCCCTCTTTTTGCCTCCAGGTTGTACATGGGGAATGCCACCTCCAGTCTGCGGAAGCCCCCAGCCCGCTGTATCTGAAGTTCCACCTCCTTTTGCTCAGCAGTCAGCACCGATTCCGCAACCCAATACCTCTTTCCCTCAAGCTGCGATGACTTATTCTGCTCCACTGATTCACACTATTCAACAAGAGGTTGAACCAATTTTCCAAGCTGAAAATGTTGTAGCCTTCGACAAGATGGAAGAACTCCAAGAAAGATTTGATGGTATGCAAAGGGAAGTCGAAGCCCTCCGAGGAAGAGATCTGTTCGGGAAGGACGCCTGTGAATTATGCTTGGTCCCAAATGTTACTATCCCTCACAAGTTCAAGGTGCCAGACTTCGAGAAGTATAAAGGGAACTCTTGTCCCCGCAGTCACTTGGTGATGTACGCGCGGAAAATGTCCATGTATACTGACAATCATAAGCTGCTTATTCATTTCTTTCAGGACAGCCTGACTGGGGCCGCTCTGAAGTGGTATATGAATTTGGACAGTGCGAGCATTCGTACTTTCAATGACCTGGGTGAAGCGTTCATCCGGCAGTATAAGTACAATTTGGACATGGCCCCAGATCGTGATCAGCTCCGTGCGATGACACAAAAAGAGAAAGAAACGTTCAAGGAGTATGCCCAGCGTTGGAGGGAAGTGGCTGCCCAGATTGTCCCGCCGTTGGAAGAAAGGGAAATGACCAAAATATTTCTGAAGACCCTGAGCCAGTTTTATTACGAGAAAATGGTTGCAAGTGCACCAACAGACTTCACCGAAATGGTCAACATGGGGGTGCGATTAGAGGAAGGTGTCCGAGAGGGACGTTTGACCGGGGAAAGTGCCCCTGCCGCAAGTAATGCCAAGAAGTTTGGAGGCCACTTTGCGAAGAAGAAAGACCAAGAGGTGGGAATGATAGCTCATGGTAAGCCTCAGCAGAATTTCACCCCATATCGTCAGGTTGCGAATGTCGCATCCACTATCCCAAACCCATCATATCACCAACAAAGGCCACATTACCCCTACCCGTACCCTCCACAACAATACCCTCCACAACAATACCCTCCACAACAATATCCTCCACAGCAATACCATCAGCCACAATACCCTCAAAAACAACAAAATCGCCCGCAGACCCCCCAACAACCATATCACTCACAAAACCGCCAAAAAACAACCTTTGATCCAATCCCGATGAAATATGCTGACTTACTCCCCGCCCTGCTCGCCAAAAACCTTGTCCAGGTCAGAACACCCCCTCGTACACCAGATATTTTACCTCCCTGGTTTCGTCATGATTTAACCTGCGCTTTCCACCAAGGGGCCCCAGGTCATGACGTTGAAAACTGCTATGTCCTGAAGAATGAAGTGCAAAAACTAGTCCGGGCCAACTTGCTATCCTTCAAAGATCAGAATCCCAATGTTCAGGCGAACCCTCTGCCGAACCACGGGCCTGCTGTCAACATGATACAAGATTGTGATGAAGACGGTGTCATCCTGAACGTCCAGCACGTTCGAACTCCCCTGGTCCCAATACATATCAAGATGTGCGAGGCAGCTCTGTTTGACCATGATCATGCAGCGTGTGAAATATGTCCGGTGAATGTAAAAGGATGCCCTAAGGTACAAGAGGACGTACAAGAGCTGATAGACAGCAGAGAACTTATCATCACGAGGAAGGACAAAGAAGTGTGCGTCATCACCCCCGAGTTTCAGCGGTTGGAAATAAGCTATAACAGTGGGGAATCAACTACTACTCCACTGGTGATTAGCTTGCCAGGACCTATGCTGTATGCTTCTCTAAAAGCGGTCCCTTACAAGTATAGTGCCACGATGTTGGAAGGTGGACAGGAGGTGCCTTTGCCCTCTCTAACTCCTGCGGTTTCTGTGGACAACGTTGCTAATGACGGTAAAGTTCTGAGGAATGGACGTGTTATCCCCACATTGTTTGCAAAGAAAGTGAATGATCCGGCAGTTAAACAGGTGACAGTGAACGGCCCCGGTACAAGGAAGGAAGTAGGCCAATCCAATGGGACTAGTAAGAATTCTGATCATGACGAAATTCTGAAACTGATCCAGAAGAGTGAGTATAAAGTAGTAGACCAGCTGCTGCAAACTCCCTCTAAGATATCCATTTTGTCTCTGCTATTGAACTCAGAAGCACACCGTGAGGCTCTAATGAAGGTGTTGGACCAAGCTTTTGTGGAGAGGGACGTGACTGTTAATCAATTGGACAGTATAGTAGGAAACATTACTGCCTGCAATAATTTAAGTTTTAGTGATGAAGAGCTTCCTGAGGAGGGGAGGAACCACAATCTGGCGTTACATATATCGGTGAACTGCAAGTCTGATGCTCTGTCGAATGTACTTGTGGACACTGGTTCCTCATTGAATGTAATGGCCAAATCCATATTAGATCAACTTTCCTACCGGGGGCCTCCCATGAGAAGAAGCGGGGTGGTTGTCAAAGCGTTTGATGGATCAAGAAAGTCTGTTATCGGGGAGGTTGATTTGCCCGTTACAATTGGGCCGTTTGTTTTCCAAATTACATTCCAGGTGATGGATATCCAAGCCGCATACAGTTGCCTTTTGGGTAGGCCATGGATCCATGAAGCTGGGGCCGTGACATCCACCTTGCATCAAAAGCTGAAGTTTGTCAGAAATGGGAAATTGATCACTGTGAGTGGAGAGGAAGCCTTGTTGGTTAGTCATTTGTCAGCTTTTTCCTTTATTGGTGCTGATGAAACAGAAGGAACCTCTTTCCAAGGCCTGACTTTAGAGGGTAAAAAGCCAGAGAAAAATGAAGTATCTTTTGCTACTTGGAAGAGCGCACAGAAAGTGGTGCAGGAAGGAACAGGTGTAGGATGGGGAAAAGTTGTGCAGTTGCTGGAGAGTAAAAACCGTGAAGGACTGGGATTTGCTTCTTCTGCAGGATCCGCAACGAACAGTGTTGGATCAAGCTCCATTACTAGCACCTTTTGTAGCGCCGGGTTCATCAACAACTCGCCAGAAGCCAATGCTGTCTTGGAAGATGCTCCTGAAGAGATAGTGCTTGCATTTGTCACACCTGGAAAACTTGTTCGCAACTGGGACGCGGTTGACATCCCTTCAGTGGTTCATGCATCAAAGTAATGTGTCTTTGTTTTTCTGTTTGTTTGTTTTTCAAAAAAGGATCCTTTCGTCTTGCCCAGGACGAAAGCGCAATTATGTAGGGCTGTTTTGTTTCAAGCACTACTCTTATTAATGGAAAATGTGGTTTATCCCGATATCTATGCTTATTGCTCTTTCTGGAAAATGGTAACACAAAAAACCCAAAATATTTTATTTTTGTTTTCTGATTTCAATTAATTATAAAAAGTCCGCATTGTTCACTCATTTTCTAAAATCAATCATCAATCGTATGCAGACTAGGCATTTATGAGCCCGTTGAACATAATAACCTTGCACCCTCTCCCAACTTCGAATCTCCTGTCTACGAGGCTGAAGAGGAGGAGGATGATGAAATCCCGGAGGAACTTGCTCGGTTATTGGAATATGAAAAGAAAACCATTCAGCCTCATGAGGAGTTAGTAGAGGTGATTAACTTGGGAACCGAGGAAGATAAGAAGGAAGTCAAGATTGGGGCATCGCTTGAGGCAACTGTCAAACGAAAGGTGATTGAATTACTCAAAGAATATGCCGATGTGTTCGCATGGTCGTACCAGGATATGCCCGGCTTGGATCCCCGTATTGTGGAGCACCGTTTGCCTTTGAAGCCCGAATGCCCACCAGTCAAACAGAAACTGAGAAGAACTCGCCCTGACATGGCTCTCAAGATCAAAGAGGAAGTACAGAAGCAGATCGATGCAGGTTTTCTTGTCACATCAGAGTATCCCCAATGGTTAGCCAACATAGTGCCTGTTCCAAAGAGGGACGGCAAGGTCAGGATGTGCGTTGACTACCGGGATTTGAACAAGGCTAGTCCGAAAGATGACTTTCCTCTACCTCACATCGATGTATTGGTTGACAGCGCTGCAAAGTCCAAGGTCTTCTCCTTCATGGACGGTTTCTCTGGGTACAATCAGATCAAGATGGCAGTCGAAGATAGAGAAAAGACATCTTTCATCACGCCTTGGGGCACCTTTTGTTACAGGGTAATGCCCTTTGGGTTGATAAATGCAGGTGCCACTTACCAAAGAGGCATGACCACTCTCTTTCATGACATGATGCACAAAGAGATAGAAGTGTACGTGGATGATATGATTGTCAAGTCAGGCACTGAAGAAGAACATGTCGAGTACTTGCTGAAGATGTTTCAACGGCTGAGAAAGTACCAACTTCGACTGAATCCCAACAAATGTACCTTTGGTGTTAGATCTGGAAAACTCTTAGGTTTCATTGTCAGTCAGAAAGGTATTGAAGTAGATCCTGACAAGGTCAAGGCTATTAGAGAAATGCCGGTTCCACAAACAGAGAAACAAGTGAGAGGTTTTCTTGGGCGTCTAAATTACATTTCTCGTTTCATCTCGCACATGACAGCCACGTGCGGACCTATATTCAAGTTGCTTCGAAAAGATCAAGGGGTTGTTTGGACCGAAGATTGTCAAAAGGCTTTTGATAGTATCAAGAATTATCTGCTAGAACCTCCAATTCTTATACCTCCAGTTGAAGGAAGGCCTCTGATTATGTACTTGACTGTGTTAGAAGATTCTATGGGCTGTGTGCTCGGACAACAGGATGAGACCAGAAAGAAAGAACATGTCATCTACTACTTGAGCAAGAAGTTTACAGATTGTGAGTCCAGGTACTCCCTACTTGAGAAAACTTGTTGTGCACTAGCTTGGGCTGCCAAGCGTCTTCGTCACTACATGATTAACCACACCACCTGGCTAATATCCAAAATGGACCCGATCAAGTATATCTTTGAGAAACCCGCTCTGACAGGAAGAATTGCTCGTTGGCAGATGTTGTTATCCGAGTATGATATCGAATACCGCACCCAGAAGGCAATCAAGGGGAGTGTTCTTGCTGATCATTTGGCTCACCAACCAATTGAGGACTATCAACCCGTCAAGTTTGACTTTCCTGATGAAGAGATTATGTACTTGAAGATGAAGGATTGTGAGGAACCATTGCTTGGAGAAGGTCCAGATCCCGAGTCTAGATGGGGTTTGATTTTTGATGGAGCCGTGAATGTCTTTGGCAATGGAATTGGGGCAGTTATTATCACTCCTGAAGGTAATCATCTCCCTTTCGCTGCAAGGTTACAGTTTGATTGCACCAACAATGTGGCAGAGTATGAAGCATGTATCCTGGGCATTGAAAAAGCCATTGACTTGAAAATCAAGAACCTTGACATTTACGGGGATTCAGCTCTCGTAATCAACCAAATCAAAGGAGAATGGGAAACTCGCCACCCCGGCTTGATTCCATACAAAGATTATGCAAGGCGTTTGCTAACCTTCTTCAACAAAGTGGAGCTTCACCACATCCCTCGTGATGAGAACCAGATGGCAGATGCGTTAGCAACTTTATCCTCCATGTACGAAGTGAGTCACCGGAACAATTTGCCAACAATCAGAATTCAGCGCCTCGAGAGGCCCGCTCACGTGTTTGCAGTCGAAGAGGTTGTTGATGATAAGCCCTGGTTCCATGATATCAAGTGTTTCCTTCAAAGCCAGGAATATCCACCTGGAGCATCCAACAAAGACAGGAGAACTTTGAGAAGATTGTCTGGTAATTTCTTCCTAAATGGGGATGTTTTGTACAAAAGAAACTTTGACATGGTACTACTCAGGTGTGTAGATAAGCAAGAAGCGGAACTTTTGATGCATGAGGTACATGAAGGCTCCTTTGGAACTCACTCCAATGGACATGCAATGGCTAGGAAGTTGTTGAGAGCAGGTTACTACTGGATGTCGATGGAAACAGATTGTTGCAAGCATGCCAGGAAGTGCCACAAATGCCAGATTTATGCTGACAGAATTCACGTACCACCAACTACACTTAATGTTCTTTCTTCTCCGTGGCCTTTCTCTATGTGGGGCATCGATATGATTGGTAGAATCGAACCGAAAGCTTCAAACGGGCACCGTTTCATTCTAGTGGCTATTGATTACTTCACCAAGTGGGTTGAAGCGGCATCTTATGCAAATGTGACTAAGCAAGTTGTGGTCCGCTTTATCAAGAATCAGATCATCTGCCGTTATGGTGTGCCCAACAGAATCATTACAGATAATGGAACGAACTTGAATAACAAGATGATGAAAGATTTGTGTGAAGAGTTCAAGATTGAGCATCACAATTCTTCTCCTTACAGACCTCAAATGAATGGCGCAGTTGAAGCTGCAAACAAGAATATCAAGAAGATAGTGCAGAAGATGGTGGTCACATACAAAGACTGGCATGAGATGCTACCGTATGCTTTGCATGGGTATCGCACTTCAGTGCGTACTTCAACAGGGGCAACCCCCTTTTCTTTGGTGTATGGTATGGAAGCAGTACTCCCTGTGGAGGTTGAGATTCCATCAACGAGAGTTCTAATAGAGGCCCAGTTATCAGAAGCTGAGTGGTGCCAAAGCAGATATGATCAGTTGAATCTAATTGAAGAAAAACGCATGAAGGCCTTGTGCCACGGACAACTTTATCAACAGAGGATGAAGCAAGCTTTCGACAAGAAGGTTCATCCTCGTGTGTTTCAAGAAGGAGATCTTGTGCTCAAGAAGGTTTTATCTTTCCAACCCGACTCTAGGGGCAAGTGGACGCCTAATTACGAAGGCCCATATGTCGTCAAGAGAACTTTCTCTGGTGGTGCGCTGATTCTTACGACTATGGATGGGGATGAGCTCCCTCGTCCCGTGAATGCGGATGCAGTCAAGAAATACTTTGTCTAAAAATAAAAGAACAGCTCGATAAGTCGAAAACCCGAAAGGGCGGCTTAGGCAAAAATGAGCATCTCGGTGGGTCGAAAACCCGAAAGGGCGGCCCAGGCAAAAATTAGAGACATCAAACAGAAAAATAATTAGCCTGATAGGTCGAAAACCCGAAAGGGCGATCTATGCAAAATTTAAGGACCAAAAGACAAAGTAACTGCATCGAGCTGATCTTCGTTCATTTGAGGCACAATGGAATGTCAGGGAGACCCTGAATCTGAAGCATCCAAACAGTGGAATTCAAGGTTGTCAGAGGGAACAACGGTTATTGTGTTCAATGAACCTTCGATTTATATTTACCATTTTCCAAACTTTGTAAGATCAGTGGAGCCATGCCATTGGCAGGTCACCACTCTTTCAAATAAATTTGAGCCTGTTGCCTTTCATTTGGAATTCTCATTTATTCAGCTTATAAAACCTTTCCTTTTTATGGTAGCATTTGAAACAAAATATTTCTCAAAATCATAAATTTTCTTTCATGTCTTTTTTGAAAAGCACAAACAACAAAACACTTTTTCTTTGAACTCGTGAATAGATGAAGGGTGTGTCAACAGCTACCATGAGAATGGGTAAACCTTGCAGGTTGCACGTGGTCAATTGTTCTTTTTCAAAAAAAAAAAAAAAATATAATAAATAATAAGCATGACCACAGAAGCACCAGCTCTTCTACCATGTTTTTCGGATTGGCACGTTCTCCCCAAGAAATGTTTATTCCCCATCAGTTGCTGCGGACTTTACCCCGTCGCTATTTTGATATACCCTAGTGGCATCATCCCCATTGAAGGTTGCCGAGTGTTTGTGATGCGACGTCGGGTCACTTTCAATCTTACCTGTCCAATCTTGTTCCACCAAATCTATCATTCACACAATCATACAAGTCAATCCTCCATACAGTCATACAAGTCGTGTCGTCATTCAGGCATTCATACATATACACATTCATGCATATACAATGAAGACAATATCATGCGTACATGGCTGCATTAACCATCATGAGTCTTGCTTCATTTATCTTTTCATTTCAATCAATCATGAATAATTTGTAACCTTCTATTTCCCCGAGTGTCATCCCCAATGGGTCTGATCCAAAGGGGTCACCCTCTCTCCGCCAAGTGGCAATTTCTTTAATGAACAGCTTGTGCATCATTTGCCTCTGTTTCATGTCATCAGTTGGCTAGTTCGGCGATAACCTGGACAGTTGATATTTATCTTTGTTTTGGTCAGTTGACTAGTTCAGCAATAACCTGAACAGTTGACATTTATCTTTGTTTCTTGTCAGTTGATTAGTTCAGCAATAACCTGAACAGTTGACATTTATCTTTGTTTCTTGTCAGTTGACTAGTTCAGCAATAACCTGAACAGTTGACATTTATCTTCAATTCTTGTCAGTTGATCAGTTCAGCGATAACCTGAACAGTTGACATCTATCTTTGTTTCTTATCAGTTGATTAGTTCGGCAATAACCCGAACAGTTGACATTTATCTTTGTTCCTTATCAATTGGCTAGTTCGGCAATAACCCGGACAGTTGGTATTTATCTTTGTTTGTTGTCAGATTGGCTAGTTCGGCAATAACCCGAACAGTTAACATTTATCTTCAATTCTGGTCAGTTGGCTAGTTCGGCAATAACCCGAACATCTGACATTTATCTTTGTTCCTTTGTCGTCAGTGGCGGTTCGTCGTCAACCCGAACAGCTGACATTTACCCCCAGTAAAACCATGTGATCCCCAGTCGGACCCCTTTTCTTTAACAAAATCGAGTACCATTTGGTTTTGTTATTCCCAGTCGAGCCATTTTCCCCGTCTTGCCACATTACATGCATAACCGATCATGCACAGCATCTCATGCATAACAGTGCATTCATAGCATTTTGTAGTTGAAATTGGTCAAAAATGGTGTACTCTGTATTTAAATCTCTTCGACCCGTCGCTTTAAAAGTTTCACTTTTAAATCTCCGTAACGAAGAGACTTAAATAGGGGCATCTGTCATACCCCATTTTGACCCGATTTTATTTCTTTTTCTCGTATTTTAAGCCGGAAATTTCCATCATTTCAGATGAAATTTCGGCAGGGAGGTATTTTAAAATACCTCATTTTTGTTTTGAAGACGCCCTTTTTTTATTATTATTATTTATTTATTTACCTTTTTTTTATTATTATTATTTTTATTTTTTAGTTATTATTTTCTTCTTTTCTTTTCCTTTTATTAAGTGTTTTTTATTATTTCCGTTTTTTTATTAATATCTTTATTAGATCTTCTTTTCGTTTTTTTTATTTATTTATT
>NC_038241.2:31938913-31942494 GCF_000004515.6 Glycine max
TTTTTTTAAGATGAAGTTGTAGTATTTTTTAATTAGATTAAGTTGGTTTTTGGTGTGTTAAAAATTTATAAGCGTTCAACTTGAAAGTGTTAAATATTTTATTATATTTTTAGCAATTTTGTAATTAGCTTTTTCCATGTTAAAGCTATTAATGTTAAGATTAATTATTTATAATACTAACTTCGTTCATGAATTATTTAATTTTGTGTTAAAAATGACTATCTTGAAATTGTTCATTTTTTTAAGTGTGTCTCATGAAAGTAATTTGAAGTTAATTAAAAAATTTTAAAAGAGAAATTGAATGTAAAGTTCCAATAAAGAGATATTTTGGGATTACACTTTAAAAGAGAAATGTAGTGTTTTCGTGTTAAAAATGACTATCTTGTAATTTATTTGACGTGTTAAAATATTTTTTTTGTAGGTACAGGATGAATTCGGTTATAACAGTGTTGTATTTCAATGGAAGGGTATATGAAGATAATGATGGTGTAATATTTGAAGGAAGTAAAAAAGCGATTCAGATTAAACGTGGAATTAGTTTCAATGCCTTGAAGAAAAAAATTGGAGATAAGGTAAAGTTACAAAATAATGAAATTATTTCAGCTATCAGCTGTAGATTTTTAGTGTCAGGAAAATATATTGCCTTGCAAATTTGTGATGACGAAGACGTTGAAACGATGTTAGAAAGTTTTAAACAACAAGACCAAATGTCAGTTTTGGAATTGTACATAGAAAAGGATGTTGCTGGTGGTTCAATGTTTCATTCTGCAAATTCGCTTACATCATGTGGAAATTATTTATCTAATGATGAGACACAACCGGCAACAAATATGAGCAATTTACATATTGACGAAGACGATGATGATGATGATGATTATCTTGTGTCTAACTCATACGTTGAAGAGTCTGTAGACGAAGATGACAGTGTTGACGGTATATCTGAAACAGACGATGAAGTCACCGACATTCCTCAACCAGTAAGAATTGTTCACCCAGCAGAAGGTATAATTTGCTGTATAAAAAAATTTGACAATACATTTATTATTTGATGACAATTGTATTTAATGGTAAATAAGTATGATTTGATTTTTATTTTGAACTCTTAGGTGCACAACGAATTGAAAATCCATTTTGGAATGATGCTTTTCATTATAACAATATCAACTGGAGTTATCCTGATGAGGAGGACATTTGCGGTTTGGAAATGCCGTCGACCTTTAATGTTGGCCAAGAATTATATGTTGGCATGGAATTTGATAGTAAAGATGCGGTCAAAAATGCAGTCAAACAATATGTTATGAAGGTGCATCAAAGTTTCAAAGTTGTTGAAAGCAAATCGAACAAGTATGTGGTTTGTTGCTTGAATAAGAATGCAGAGTGTCCTTGCCCTTTCTATATGAGGGCAATTTTATCTAAAAAAACAGATACGTGGAAAGTCACACAATGGGGTGGACCACACACATGTCTGAATATGACCATGACACAAGATCACGAGAAACTTGATTCAGATTTAATTGCCACTTGTGTAGTAGGTACGTATTTTATGTTCATATTATGTTCATTTATTGTTAATTGTCATTTAAATTTTGTAATGTTATTCACAGGCATGATCAGAGAAGACCCATCAATAATCTTTCGAATCCTGGCCCGGCTGAGTAGCCAACATCGCTGACTGCCGTCTCTAATATAAAGCGTGGTTGGCGAAACAGAAAGCCATTGCAATTGAATATGGCGATTGGGATGAGTCATATGCGAAACTTTCGTCGTGGCTAAGACACATGCAAAATCATTCTCCTGGATCATATTTTCAAGTACTACATGATGATTTTATCGTTGGGAATACGGTTAGTCGCGAACACCGTCAGTTTCATAGAGTTTTTTGGACTTTTGGGCAATGTAAAGAAGCTTTCAAGTACTGTAAGCCAATCATACAAGTTGACGGCACACATTTGTACGGCAAATACCGTGGGACCCTCTTAATGGCCACATCACAAGATGGAAATGGTGGTGTCCTTCCTCTAGCATTCGCGGTGGTTGAAGGTGAGACGTTGACAGCGTGGTCATGGTTTTTGGCACACTTGCGTGAACACGTCACAGATCAAAATGGTATTTGTCTGATATCTGATCGACACGCGAGTATAAAGTCCGCTGTCGCTAACGAAGCCCTTGGTTGGCAACCTCCCCACGGTTATCATGTCTACTGCGTGCGACACATAGCAAGCAACTTCAATCGGAAATTCAATAATGCCAAACAAAAAGAAATGTTGAAAAAATTGGGTAAGATTTCCTATTTGTTGGTGACGTTTATTTAAGTTTCCTATATACTTAAAATTGTTATTCATAACTATTTTTATGCAGCCTACACTCCTTGCAAGCACATTTTTGATCAGAATTTACAAAAATTTCGTGAACTGAGTCCAGCCATAGCCACATGGGTTGATCGAATTTCAAAGGAAAAATGGACGATGGCTTATGATAGAGAAGGACGTCGATATGGCCACATGACAACCAACCTTTCAGAATGTATCAATAAGGTTTTGAAGGATTGTCGAAACATTCCCATAACAGCATTGGTCAAATCAACGTACAGTAGGTGTCGAAAGTACTTTGTTGAGCGTGGCCGCCAAGCGCAAAGACAGTTAAATGAAGGCCAAGTATATTGTTCAAAGCTTGTTACAGAACTAAGGAAAAATCAAGAACAAGCTTGTACGCACATCGTTCGCGTGTATGATATCCACTCCACACGATTTGAAGTAGAGGAGAGCTTCAACCCTATAACGCAACGTGGCGGACAAAAGTGGGCAGTAAACTTGAATGGTCGTCATTGTCAATGCGGAAGGTATTCTGCGCTTCACTATCCATGTTCACACATTATTGCAGCTTGTGGTTACGTGAGCATGAACTACTACCAATATATAGATGTTGTTTATACAAACGAGCACATCTTAAAAGCTTACTCCGCACAATGGTGGCCTCTTGGGAATGAAGCGGCTATTCCTCCTTCTGATGACGCATGGACACTTATCCCTGACCCAACTACAGTTCGTGCGAAAGGTCGGCCAAAATCAACAAGGATAAGAAATGAGATGGATTGGGTCGAACCATCTGAGCACCGAACAAAATGCAGTAGATGTGGAGCCGAAGGCCATAACAGGCGTCGCTGTCCAATGCAATCTGAGCATGGGAGTTGTTCAAATCATTGATTTATGTATGTTAGTCGAGTGACTTGTATTTGTTTACGTTATGTTCAATGTATTGAATTTCTGGGGTTCAATGAATTCGGTACTTTAAGCCACTAACCCATAACACTAACCCTAACTCATAACACTAACCCATTACCCCTAACCCTAACTAATAAACCCTAAATTTAACCCATAACACTAACCCTAACTCATAACACTCACCCCTAACCCTAACTAATAAACCCTAAATTTAACCCATAACCCCTAACCCCTAACCCTAACCCCTACCCACTAACTCATAACACTACCCATAACCTCTAAACGTAACACATAAACCCTAGTCCAAGTCTAACCCTACCTAAAAAACACTAAGTTAACTCATAACACTACCCTAACCCA